>NW_016107377.1:5477337-5522335 GCF_001604975.1 Cebus imitator
GGGATGTGTCTGTGTGGGGTGGGTGTGCGGTGGGTGTGGGATGGGTCTTTGGTGGATGTGGGATTGGCATGCACTGTCAGTTGCTAGTCACTGAAGTCATCTGGCAAGGCAGTGGGGAGGGGTTGCCCTCTCCTCTTGTGGAGAAGAGAGGTGGGAGAGGAAAAGATGAAAAAGGTGAGCTGCTGGGAGTGCCCCCTCCCCTGCACTCATATTATTTTTTTCCCAAGTGTAGAAAGTAGGTGAGCATGACCCAGGGTAAAAGGAATTTTCCAGGCATCACTGCTGGCATTGTGAATTCTGCAGAGTTTGGGGCAGTCTCCTAGACTAGACCAGTGGTCCTCAACCTTGGCTGCATGTTAGAGTCTCTGGGGAACTTAGCTGATGGGGGGCTGGTGGGTCCCTTCCCCAAAGATTCTGATTTAATCAGTCCAAGTTGAAGCTGGGACATCGAGCGGTTTAGGGCTACACACACCCCAGGTTGATAATTTCTAGCTACATGCAGCACAGAGGGTCGGCCCTGGGAGGGTGCTGACCTCAGGATCACAGAGCTAATAGTTTCCTACAAGTGCCTTTCTCCTGACGCAGTGTCCTGCATCTGTGCAGTTCCAGCTCTCCTCTAACGGATCAGAGGCCATTGTGGGGATGATAGGCACCATTGGGTGGTTAGTGATGTCTAGCCAAAAACCCATTAATACCATCTGCACCTTTGAAGGATGAAGGTCGAGTGGGGAAGAGAACTGGGATTCATATTAGTTCCTTGGCTTCAAGAGGAGCCCTGATGTCGAGTCAGCACTGGTGTGAAAGCCAGTCTTGCTCTGAAACCTTGCCAGATCAGAATCTGGAGCTTCACGTTTCCTCTGTTCATATCAAGGTGTCTAGGGTTGGCTGCTGCATGGAGCCCCAGGATCCGACTGGGGGGATACCCTCAGGTGTGATGCTGTCCTGAGAGTGGAAATATCCGGGGGGCTTCCCAGGGCAGCAGAGGGGGCCAGGGTGACACCATTCCAGGTTGGGTCTCCACCATTATAGTTTTCTGATGACAATTTCTAGCTGGAAAACTGCCCACCAAAGGGCATTTGGCTTTTATTTGGTCTTTTTCCTTTGGTTTATAAGCTTTCCATTGGCCTTTTCTGTACATACTCCTGCACGTATAGACATTTTATTAAAAGGGCAGCTTGATTATCAGATTTTGGGAGGTATATTAGAAAGATCCTGATAAAGAGTGAGCTTTAGAATGAAAGAAGATCTTTATGGATGAATGGGCTTGCTGTAGACAAATTGTTCACTATTCCTTTCAGCACAGAATGCCTCTTCAAATTTAATGGCCAGGTTAATTTGATGAAATGGGTTTTCAGGGCATTTTGTTTGTTTGCAATTAGCTTTAGGATTTCTTACTTATGGGAAGAATAATCTGTATTAAAAAATGGGAGATTGGCCTAAAGTTCAGCCATACTAAAAAACAACTCTGATTTTTACTCTCTAGGGACCCTGTTACATTGTGCTGTACTTGGTATGCTCTCAGTTAAGAGTTTTGGCCAGTGAGTTCCTGATTTCCAAAAATGTCTCCAAAACTGAGTGCTGTTGTACAGATGACCTCCCATGTTCCTCAGTGTGCTTGCTGAAGAGCCCATGCTGACTCTGGTGAAGGTGGTGGCGGTTGACCACGTTGCCAGCAGGTTCGATCCCCAAACAGACCTGTGAGGTCATGTGACCAGGAAGCGAAGAACTTGCTTGAGGTCATGCAGCAATGCGTCACAGCTTTTGAGTCCAGGGCTTTGGCATTGTCTTTCATGCCCTTTCTGTTGTATGTTGCTGTGAGAGCTCAGGAGACAGTGATGGACATGCTCAGTGTCTGGAATTGGATGGGTGTGGGTTCCCTTTCAAGCTGTGTGCCTGAAGACAAGTCATCACATAAGAAAATGGAGCTCTCACCCCCTGCATAGAGGGCACTTGGGCATGACGGTAACTTTGCTTACGGCTTCTTCCTGCCCAGGCCACATCCAAGACCATATCCAAGAGAAGAGTGTCATTGCCTCTGACTGCAGCAGTCACCTATTCTGTGACACAGAGAATGCCAGGAGCTCTGGGAATCTAGCTCCTTTATGGGTGTGAAAACGGAGCTGCCTTAAGTATTAAGGTGTTTGGCAAGACATTCTCTTAGATTCGGTTAAGTTTCTGCTTAGACATTGTTAGGCTTTCTCTTTCACAAACTTTCTGGAAGTATGTATGTGTGTTTCTGTCTGGGAGACAGAGACTGTCATGTCAGGACCTCTTGACAGCTCTGTGTGTGTGTGTGTGTGTGTGTGTGTGTGTGTGTGTGTCTCTGTCTTTCTCCCTACACACACACACACACACACACACAGCCAGTGCCTTTGGCCTTATTTCTTTGCCGTCATTTTTCCTGCAGTTGGCCTCTTGTCTAACATTCGCTTCCTTCTCCCGGCAGTGCCTATGGTGTAGAGCCTTCTTTCCCGGCTCCTGTAGATAGACCTTTTCTATTTTAAGAGATTTAATGGTTACCTTTATAAGGCAGTTTAAAGGTCCATGGATTTCTGCAAATTTTGGTAGCCATCATCTTGCCTCTGTACTTCCTAGCATCATTTCATAGACCTAGGAGCCTGTTAAGTTGGGTAGGGTCGTTGCATCGATGGCCGAATGCACCTTCTAGAAGCCTCGCGTTAGGACCCCACCCAGATCCGCCTCTGGGCTCACCGGGGGCCTCTGGCCCCCCCCCCCCCCCGTTTGGTGGTTTGTTAGTCTTTTCTTCACCCTAGCCTCAGCAATCAAGGATCTGTTTCCCGCCAGTCGAATTTTGTCACCTTGAGAATTTTCTATAAAGGGACTCATGCTGTATATGACCTTTGGGGCTTGTAGACGGTGTTAAGAAGTTGGATGACAGGAGGGTAAGTGGGGGGATTAGAAAGGAGCTTTGGGGTTTAGATGCACAAGCTGAGTGTGGCCTCAGTGTGAAGGGCAGTGGAGGAAACCATGAGCTTTTAGGAAGATCAGCTCAGCAGGGCACAGGCAAGTCTCGAAGTGGATCAGTTGGAGGCTGCCACTGGGGGAGGGCAGGCCAGGCAGTGACCTGGAGGGGGCTGGATGGAGAGACACCTCGGAAGAACCATGGCACGGTTTGCATGTTGGGGTGAGAGAGGAATGGGGGTGCGGAGGTTTCCAGCTTTGGGAATGGTAGGTAACCACAATGCTAATGATGAAGCACGTGGTGGGGAGCCTGGGGAGAGGGAGACGGTGGGTATGGAAGGGGGAGCTGGAATGGAAGCAGCCACCACTGATCTGTTGGTGGTAGAGCCAGACGGGCCGGCAGGTAGGTTTCCACCTGCATGCCCAATTGGCCAAATTGGTGGCGACTGGCTGAGGTGAGGAGATTCTGAGGCTCAGTTCAGCTCTGGGAGGAGAGAACTTGTGATTCATTAGAGATGTTTGCCAAGGCCAGAATAGAGGAGAGCCCGTGCCTGCCACGAGCTCCCTTCCCTGCTCCAGGCTCAGCTTCCCTCCAGCGGCCCCTCACCCGTGCCTGTGGGGATAGTGGTATGAGAAGTGCTGGCTATTAGCACATTGCTCTCAGTTTCTTTCTGTTTTCGTGGAAAAGCATAGAGAAGCTCCAGAGGAGTTTAGTGTGGCCTGACTGCAAGCGGTACATTCGGAGCTGAGTAACTCTGAAAGTGATTGGTAATGCCACATGCATTTTTCATTGCCAGAAATGATCAAAAGAAGATGATGACAGCTATTCAGGTTTAAAAATGTAAAATACTTAAGTCATCATAGAACAATTTTAACGAATTCTTTCAAGGGATTATGGAATATAATGAAGTGTTGTGTTGCATTGTGGAATGGGTCTGCTTCTGAGCTGCAGAAGGGCAGAGCTTCGAAATTCTCTTTGTAAATTTTGAGTGGGTAACAGGATACCTCACACTTGGGTTTTCTCCTGGAAGGAGCCAGAATCCTGGAGGCCAGGCTGGAGTTGTTGGTTTTACCCACCTCCCCCGCCCCCAAGACTGGGCTGAGAGGTCCACGGTTTTTTGAGTTGAGAGGGAGCAGGAAAACGCCCACCTTCTGGCATTCTCATTGAGCGCAGAATCAGTCTGTAAATCAGAAGACACCTCCATCTATCTTTCTCATTCATTGAGGTTTTCACCTTGCAGTGTAGGTGTGCTCATGACATTGGCAGGACAGACCCCAGATCATGGCCGTTCTGCACAGTCTGTGAAGGGAGCCTGAGACTGACTTCCTGTTCCCCCGGAGCAGAGGGCAGTCCTGGGCCGACCTGCACATCCTCATGAATGAGAGCCTGGTGACCCAGTGGGAACCCAGGGGTTGGCCTGGTGGAGACTGCTCTCTCCAGCTTCCTGGAGGCCTGATTATTGGTCTAGGGGGCTGTGGCTGGGGAGACCTTCCCCACAGAGCTCTCATTTTGCTTTCTGCTGTTGAGTCAGGCCCAGAGAGGTGCAGGAGCTCAGGGGGCCGTGCGGGGCTGTGTCTGCAGCTGCTGAGCATGCAGTCACAGTAGGAGACATGAGTTCCGATAAAGCAAGTGGCCCTGTCCCTCCCCTTGCTTTGGAATTTTCAGCCGCGTGCCTCTGAACCCCTCTGGTCTCCTGTGGCCGCTGGCTCTGCGTGTGTGGCTGGGCGGTGCTGGTGAGGCAGTGCTGGGCCCTCCCACTTGGCTTGTGACTCTAAGGGTCCCGTGTCCTCTGCATCCAGGGTTCGGTTCTGCCTCTCAAACTGCATTTGGTCCTTCCTCAGAAGAGCCTCCCCGCTCAGGTTTGCCTGAGAGGCCTATGCCCTTCGGTCTTTCAAGGCACAGGGGCGCAGGAGGTGGGTCCAGAGATAGTGGGGAAGGGGCTGCCGGTGGCCCGTGGGAGCTGCCCAGGTGTGGGCAGCCTCTGTGTCTGGGCTCCCCCAGGTCTCTTGACTCTGACCTGGCCTTTGAGGTCTTAACTTCCGTCCTCACGGGTGGCCTGCAGAAGCTGTTTCCCGGCACCCTGTCCCTGTGCAGGCCACATGTCCGCACCGCTTTAATGGGAGTGTGGTCTTGGCCACTGGCATCAGATGTCCTCTTCGTCTCTGGGCTTTTTAGATGAAGTGGAGGGAGAAGGGCAGACTCTTTTTTTGGTATAGCTGAGGCCTCCCTTTATTATCCAGGCTGGTCTCAAACTCCTTGCCTCAAGTGATCTGCTGGCCTCCCAAAATGCTGGGATTACAGGTGTGAGCCACCAGGCCCAGCCTAAAGGGCATGCTTTGATTGGAGATGTCAGGGGTGGTCAGCTGGAAAGCTGAGCTGGCTGAGAGGCAGTGGCTGGAGTGCCGTGGAGGGAGGAGCATTGGCAGTATGCTGGGGTGAAAGGGCCTTTCGAGGTAGGGCAGGCTTTGATTTTTTTGTTTTTTAAACGATTTTGCCCTGTTTTCTCTCTGTCTTATTTCTATGAGCAAATGCTTTGTCCTTTGTCAAGCTGTAGGTTTTTCAAAGATGCAAAGTTGTCTTAGTGTCCTAATATGACTCAGGCATTTTCCCCTGCAGTGAACACACCGTACAGCCAGCCTAATAGGTGTGGGTTTATTGAGGGTGTACTTGTTCCAGGCTCTGGGTCAAGAGCTTTGCATGAACTGTCTCAGCAAATTGTCATGAGAAAGCTAAGAGGAAAGTACTTCTGTCTGCCCCATTTTACAGATGAGAAAACTGAGCAGAAGAGATGTTGAGTATCTTGCTCTTGGTCCCAGAGCTGGCAGAGGACAGAGGAGGGGCTTTAACCTAGCCAGTAGGCCCCTGCCTCCTCACTGTTACTAACTAGGCTTGGGACCATGTTGTTAGAAACATATTTAAGGGCTGAAAAGCAGGATATTCCATTATATGGCTGTATTAGCGTTTGTTTAACCTGTCTTCTGCTGCTTAATTAGGTTGCCTTTCTACTCTTTTTTTCTTTTGGAGATGGAGTCTTGCTGTGTTGCCCAGGCTGGAGTGCAGTGGTGTGATCTTGGCTCACTGCATCCTCCGCCTCCTGGGTTCAAGCGATTCTCCTGGCTCAGCCTCCTGAGTAGCTGGGACTATAGGTGCCCGCCACCATGCCCAGCTTATTTTTGTGTTTTTAGTAGAGACGGGGTTTCACCATCTTGGCCAGGCTGGTCTCAAACTCCTGACCTTGTGATCTACCCACCTTGGCCTCCCAAAGTGCTGGGATTACAGGTGTGAGCCACTGCGCCCGGCCCACCTTTACTTCTTTTTAAATTTTATTTTGTGTTTTAAGAAACGTGGGTTGTGCATTTCTGCTATGGGGAGGAGTGAGTGAGTGCTTGTCAGCTCCCGGCCAAGGCTTGTCCTTTCCAATCACATTTCCCAACAGCTGGCTTCCTGGAATTTGCTCATCAGCCTCGGGGCCCATCCCAGGAGTGCGGGTGTGGAACATGTCATTCAGATACACAGGACCGCCACCCACAGGCACATTTTCACGAGATGCTTGCCAGGTAAAATCGGCCTGCTGATTCTGACCCCCATGTGAGAGTAACCTGCACACATGGTCACTGCTGTGTACCTGTCACATTTCCTGAGAAGATGCAGTGACTGAAATCTGTATACACTGTGAGGCAGAGATTTGTTTTGTAATTCTCATCAGCATCTTTTTGGAGTTTATTTCGATTTTGGTTAGATGTGGGCCTATCACTCTTCACAGGGAATGGCCAGCCACTGAGGATAACTGGAAAATCACAGGGCCCATGTATGTGTGCACACAGCAGAGCAGGCTTTTAAGGGCTGTGTGTAGGCAGCAGACATGTTGCACAAAAAATTGGCTGATGCTTTTTCAAGTCTGGTTTCTTAGCATCTGCACTGAGTTTAGATGGGCATTCTCCGTAGGACCCCTTGGTGGCCCAGACCCGTATTTGAGAGCTTGTGGCCTGTCCTCTCCAGAGGTGGGTGGCTGAGTGCTCAGAGCCGAGGACACTCACCCAGTGCTTCGGGCCACAGGGCGTGGTGTCCATCCTCACTGCAGTGTGTGCTGGTGTCACAGGTACTTGTGCTGTGCACATGTTTTTTGGCTACCAAGGGCCCCGAGCTTCTGGGAGACCCCAGGCCTCTGGATACCTGGTCGCACCAAAAGAGAATGCTTCCCTATTGTCCTCATGAGAAATGCAGTTGTTGATTGGGATTTACCTAGGGCACTCTCTCCTTGGTTTTTTTGCTCTTCTCCCATCCTGCAGCCCAGGTGATAGTTTCCCTGCCCTACCGGGGAAGGGGAAGGGGAAGGGGCTTAGGAGCATTTTCAGAGCCCAGACTTGTGCCTGGGCCTTTCGATCTGGGGAAATGGATCTTCTACTTACCCTGGTCACTTACGAAGGATCCTGACCTTAATATGAGTTCGTGTAATAAATGCCTTGGTTTTCCTAAATCTTGTAGGTAAGAATCAACGAGACAGGGTATGAGGAGGTAGGCAGGTACAGAATTTAGTTGACTAGAATTTTAAAAGACAGATGACCTGGTGCTGTCATGATGGAAGGACAGTCAAGCCGCCAGAAGAGGGAAAATTGAGTGTCATTTCTCTAAAGTTTTCACTTAACCCCAAGGCCCCACAAAATGGGAAGTTGGGCTGTTTGTTAAAATGCATAGGGAGATTTTAGGGAATTGGGAACTTGTGAGTAGAGAAATAAGGGTCCGAGTGCCTTCTGTTCAGACACTGCATGGGACGTGTCAGACGCCTCCGTGGGAAGGTGCTGGATCCGCACTCTCAGTTGCCCTTAATGCAGAGATAGATGCCATTATTATCATTACTATCTTTTTATCCCTGAACCCTTCCTTCAGAGAAGGAAGCCAGGGCTCATCAGTGTGAGGCCACTTGTGGGGCTTGAGGCTCCATGAGCTCGAGAAAGAGAAGTCACCCCTTGCGCTTACCCTTGCCCAGAGGTTGTTAGAGAAGCCGATCCTCCTGACTGTCCCAGGGTGGTGATCCCGGCTCCACTGTAGGGACAGGCATCTAATTGATATTTTTGAGTGCTGAGACCAGGGCCTGGGGAGGGGCTGCTGTGTGTAGGCTGCCCCCAGCCCCAGCCCCGCCCCCAGCCCCCAGCCTTGTTGCCTTATGGGAGGTGACCTTGGAAGGGAATGTTGGGGGGTGTCCATGTATCCTGACTTCTCCCTGCCTTAGAAGAGGCCGAGCGCTTGGGTATCCTGATTTGCCTTGTCCTGGCTCAGGCTCTGCTTCCTTTCAGGCAGGGGTGGTGGGGGTGAGGGCTGCAGGCCTTTCCAATCTGAGGCCATAGCTGGCGCTCAGTGCAGCCCAAACTCTTCTAAAAAGGAAATTCTCAAGATGGTTGGCAGAATTGCGCCTTTTCTGCCAAGGAGATCTACTTTCCTGGGTGAGCAAGTTCTGGCAGCAGAATCTCGAGGTTCTTATTCAAAACAGGCCATCTTTGGCATTGATTTTCTTCTGGCCAGGGGGACACGCTATGGTAATGAACCTGTGCAGGAATTGCCACAGGGCAGGCTGCCCGCACCGGAAACCCTGCTTTGTGCCTCAGCAGATGGCTCCCTTCTTGCCAGGGGTAATTTTTAGGCCAGTGTACAGCTGCTGACACAGAGGCCAGGGGTTCTGAAAGACGTAGCGCTTGAGCAGATTGAGACAATGCAATGACCACTTACTGTGCAGGTGCCAGATGCCTGGAAAGGTCTTTTGGGACAACAGTGAAAGAGTGAAAATAGCTGTTTCCTAAGCTGTCTGGGTGCAGACAAAAGGAAAACAGGCAGGTTACTGAAACATTCCAGAATCCGGGACATCTGCCTTCCCTGCACGCCCCGCCTCCCCTGCCCCCGGACACTTTTCTCCTGTAGTGGTCTCTGTTGAATTCTGTTATCTGCTGTTTTCATAAGAAACCACTATAGCACTTTATGACCTAAAACAATAATGATTTAGCGTTTCTCACCATTCCTTGGGTGAATGGGTGTTTTTTTCTGTCAGTCTGTCTGAGGCACATTCATGTGGCTGTGGCCAGCTGGAGAGTGGCTAGGGCCTGGGCTCAGCAGGGGCAGCGAGGAAGGCCGGGCATCTCGCCTAGGTCTAGCAGTTGGCTGGGTGTTGAGCCAGTGCCTTGGTCTCTTCCATGTGGCCTCTCCAGTGACCAGAACAGGCCTCTTCACATGCTGCTGATGGAGGCGTTCCAAGAGGCAGAGCAAACGCTGTGGGGCCCCTTGAACCTTGACCTTGGACATGGTACACTGGCATAGGAACCATAGGCCAGGCAGTTCCAGGTGTGGGCTGCCATTACCGGAGCAGTGGGCAAAGTCTTGGGGGTGCAGACACAGGGGACGGATTATTAGTGCCATTATTGTAACAACCCACAAGGTTGCCTTCCAGTCCCAAGGGTTCATGCCGCTCACACATGCAGGAGACACTCCTCTCTCTGCCTTCTCCCCACTTCCCTCCTGGCACAGGATCCAACTCAAGGTCTGCGTGCCTTGCCTGCTTTGGGGCTGGATGTGGACGGGCTGCCCGCTCCTGAATCAGAGAGTCCCAGCTCAACGAGAGTGGCAGGACAGGAAGAATGGGGTGGCAGCAGAGACTCCTTTGCAAAGAGGGCAGGGACAGAGCATCTCGTGGCAGATGGGCCGCAGCAGTTCTGACCTAGAGCCAGGCATGGTCTGTCAGGGCCTCTGCTGGGGCAGTGCCCAGCTTCTAGCATCAGTTTTTGTATTTGGTGCCTATTGTTAATGAGTAGCAAGCCAACCAAAACCGAGTGGCGAAAACAGCAGGCTGACGATTTCTCGTGATTCTGTGGATTGGCTGAGCTGTTTTGCTGGCCTTTTCTGGGCTCTCTGCAGTCAGTGAATGTCATGGTTGAGGCCACGTGGCCTTGGATGACTTGAGGCACATCCTGGGGCCTCAGCTGGGATCCAGGAAGTGGGTGGATGTCCTTGTCTTTCTGACCACAACATCTTCGATGGCCGGCCTTCTGCTGCTCCGTGGTCACGTGCCTCTGCGGAGGGGCCTCTGTGAGCTCTCTTGCGGCCTTGCTTAGATTATATTCATCAGAATACAGAGCAAGACTAGCCCAGGTTCAAGGGCCTGGGCGGCAGTCCCCGGGTCACATTCATGGGGTGTGGGCCCAGAGAGGTGAGATTTGTGGGTGGTTATTTTTCTAACAGCCTCCCACAGGGTCCTCAACAACATGGTGAGGATTTGGATAAATTCTTATTGCCCACTTTTTAAATGAACTCTCAAAAAGGAAAAGGCCACTGTTTTCTTAGTACGGGGGCAGGACAGTTACTGGAGTGGGTGATCAGCTGTCCTAACACTGTGATGTCTAGTGGCCAGTCCCTTGTTGGGGCTCCCTGGCTTCCTGTCCCCACCTGTGCTGGGCGGTGGTTCTTGAGGTGTGGTCCCTGGACCAGCAGCATCTCCCTCACCCTGGGATTCCAATTCTCAGGCCCGCCTGGTTGACTGCATCAGAAACTCTTGGTGGGCTGGAGCTCTGTGGCCTAACAAGCCTTCCAGGGGAGTGTGAGATTTACCCGGGTCTGAGAATCACCACTCCCAGGAATGACAGGGCTCACCGGCTCTTCTGACGTGAGCAAGGCAGGCTCTTAGCACCCTTCTCGCCCTTGTCAGCAGGAAGTGCTGCCCCCTTCCCTCCAGGCTTTGAGGTATCTGACCTGGGTCCTGTTTGTGCCAGGGTGAGTCTGGGGTTTTCCTACTGCCTGGGATGTTTACCAACCACAGTCCCATGCCACTCATTATACCTGGGCACAGGGGTTTAGAGGCGTGTGAGACACAGTCCCCAACTCCTCAGCTTGCAGCTGTGCAAAAGAGATGGCACAGGATAGAGGGTGACTGTGGGAGGACAGTCCAGCAGCAGAAGCACCGAATTCTGTGCACACATGTTGAGCTTGAGATGTCTGGGTAGAAAGAGACAATACCTGGGAAGCAGCTGGTTCGGGGGTTCCAGTTCAGAAGGCAGGCCTGAGCTAGCACTTTGAAAGCTGTCATGTACACCAGCCTTTAACACAGCCTTTCCTTCAAGGTGGCAATTGATCAGAATCCATTGGGGTGTTTTAAAAACACGGATTAGGTGTTCCCTTCTGAATTCCCACATATTTCTGCAAGAATGTTAGATGTCCCAGGTGATTTCTGCTTGACCAGGTTTGGGAAATAAGGGCCCCAGACCCTGACACTGTCTGGCACCCCTGGGGAGAAGGAATAGAGGCCCAGGCTGGGACTTGGGATGATGCCCTGGAGTAAGGACTGGCAAGGTGGGGTCAAGGTGGAGTCTGCATGAAGATCCTTCTGGAACTAGGGGGACTGGAAGAAACCAGTGGGAGCAGGGCTGTGGATGCCAAGGGACTAGAAAGTTACCTGGAGGAGAGGGAGGGCGTGGTTGACTAGGCTCAGACACCACACTGCAGCCCTGTGACCGGAGCCAGAATGGAGCCAGGCTGTAGCGGTGGGGAGGACCGGGCAGGTCCAGATGACTTTCAGGGGACTTCAGAGGAAGGAGAGAGTGGAGGAGGAGGGCTTTGGGTTAGGGAGGGTGCTTTTGTTTGTTTTAAATGGGAGACATTGGAGCATGTTGCCAAGGGCAGAGAGCCAGCAGAGAAGGGTGAATGAAGAGGGAGCTGAGAAGGGGGTTATTGACGAAGCCGTATCCTGGAGGAGAGAAGGATGGACTCCAGAGACCTGCTTTGGGGATTGGCCTTGAATAAAAGGAGGACCACCCCACCTCATCCTGGAGGGAGCAAGGTAAGGGAGAAGGCACGAAAGGTTGTTAGCTGCCGAAAATGGGGTGTGTTTCATTGCAGCTAAAAAAGTAGATGCGTGCTGCTTCCTCCGCATCCTCCAAAGTGTCTCATCCTAGCAGCTTGTGTTAGAGGAGGTGGAGGTGCGGGTTCGAGGCCACACGCAGGGTAAGTTAGATGGGCGGCACCCACCCGGGCATTCCGGGGCATTCCCAACAGTGATGATTCTCAGCTGGGGCATTGACAGGCTTGAAAATAAGAGGAGGCTATTGCAGGGTTGCTCACTAGCTTCAAACACAGCCTTCACTTGAGGAGATTACGCTGGGCTCTGACTGTGGGTCATGGACTAACTTGATAACCCCAGGGGTCTTGGACTGTGTTTTTTAAAACCTGTAAACACACAGCCAGACTTCCTCCTGAGTACGATTGTGTCTAAAGACGTTTGAAATGGGCTAATACTGAAAACACTAGCAATTGTTCAGGAAGAAAAAAATTACATGCATTTCTATTAATCACCCAATTGATATGTTTAGTGCAAGCACCTTAAGTAGAAAAGAAGTTGAATAGACAGGTTCATTTTTAACACAATGGACGTTTGTTTAGATTTTTAGGAGCCAAGGGGGATCATGGCTAAAACTGTAGTCCTTGTAATCCCCGGCTGCTCTTTAGACCTCGGATTACGCCGGCCATGACCTTCCGGTGTGGGACAGGTGCTCAGTGTGCGGCCTCTGGCATGTCCTCCTCGCTTGATAGCCCAGGACGCGTTTCCCGTTGGGTCTATGTCCAGCACGCCAGCCTTACTTTGTTCATTTTTTACTAAGATAGTTGTGGGGGTCAGGTTTGTGAGCTTTCGTGTTATTTGATGTGCAGCCGCAAGCGTGGGGCAGAGGCTCTGCTGCCTGGTGTGTGGGAGGTCACTGTGGCGGTCCCCTCGTGTGTCATTGCGACAGTGCGTGTATTGTTGCCATGGTGGACATGCTGGAGCACGGTAAGGTCTCCAAACCAGAAATGGGCTGACTCGCTTTCAGCAGTACCCTTAGAGAGCGGCTGCTCAGAACTCAGTGCATCTCACCTTGGAGAGCTGTGACTGGGTGGCCCCGCATGGCCCTGCGGCTTGCCTGACTCATGATGCACCACAGTTGCCATAAAGCTCTGTGTGTGTGTGTGTGTGTGTGTGTGTGTGTGTGTGTGTGTGTGTGTGTCTCCCACGCGCTTGCGCACTGCTCTGGGGATACTGCTCTTCTGCGCCATCTTTCTTCTCGTTCTCTTTATTTACCTCCTTTTCCTCCTCGCGCTTGTTCATTTTCCTGGTATTTCAGCTTCTTCAAAGGACGGATAGATTTTGAGGGTTGGTCTGGCATCTTCTTCTCCCTGTGGACCGTTTCTGAGGGAAGTTGTGTCTGCAGCAATGGCAGCTCTCAAGTCCTTTCTTGTTCTGTGGGGTTCCAGGCTGGTGCTTGTCGCCAGATTACCATTGGCATTTTGGGCTGGGCAGTTATTTGTGGGGAGATGTGCAGCGTCCCTGTCTTTCTTTGCTAAATGTCAGGATTGCTGCTCAGTTTCCTGACAGATAAGCCCTGTGGATGACAGGTTACTGCTCCCTTCAAGAATTTGGCTGTTTACGTGACTCTGACAGCATAGATGCTAGGATGAGGAGAGCTTGAGCTCTGACAGCTGGCCTTCTTGGAAATGTATATTATATAGTATGTGCAACGAATCAGGTGGTTAAGAGCTTTTAGAAGCTATTTCCAGGGTACAGCATTTGTGTGTCAGAAGAAACCATGCTGCTTATTGTTTTCTGGAATCTGGTTAGATTGTTACCGTTTTGGTGAAGGCAGTGCTATTCACGAAGATGGGTAGTTACGGTATACCTTTTTCTGTACTATGATCTAGCTGGTTAACATTTTAGTAAAAATCCATTTGAAATCAGGAAGTTTTGGGGATTCGGTGGGGAGAAAAGTAAATTTTTAGCTTAGACAAGAGTTATTTTTCAATAAATCTGTGTATCCTAACATGTTCAAATAAGCGCTTCAATTTTAATTTACTCATTATACAAGAGTTGGAGCCTTTTCCATGTTTTTTCATCTCGCTGGGTAATTGTTCTTATTGCACGCTTGCTGACTTTCACAGTCTGATGCACACGTGTAGGTGAGACCTAGAAATCTTACACCCTGAACCTGTGGAGCTGTGCTCACCGCTAGCCTGATCCTGGACACAGAAAATAGATGAGTTCCCTGGAAGACGGTGGGGTCTATAACATCACAAATAAAATGAAAAAGGAGTTGTGGTGCTATGAGGGTCTAAACTTTCCCTCTTTTTCCCTCTTTCTATAGAACCTAAAGGCAGATCCAGAAGAGCTTTTTACAAAACTAGAGAAAATTGGGAAGGGCTCCTTTGGCGAAGTGTTCAAAGGCATTGACAATCGGACTCAGAAAGTGGTTGCCATAAAAATCATTGATCTGGAAGAAGCTGAAGATGAGATAGAGGACATTCAACAAGAAATCACAGTGCTGAGTCAGTGTGACAGTCCATACGTAACCAAATACTATGGATCCTATCTGAAGGTAAGGCTTAAAATAACGTGCTTTTCCGTTCTGCGGTGCTTGGCTGAGGCACGAGCAGGGGATGGGAAGGACTCTGATGTGATATAGCACAGCAGGGGTTCTGAGCAAGGAGAAAGCTTTGACCTTTGTGATCAAAAGAACCTGGCTTGTATATTTCTATCATCTCAAATGTCACCTATAAAAATAATTGTGGTGAAAATGTTTGATGTTACAATTCTCTTTTGAACAAGAAAGAGTATTTCCGAGTGGACCTTTATCATGAAAAACTGTTTCTTATTAAGTTATTATAAAGTTATTCACCTAATTTTAGGATGGCTTATGATTCGTATTAAAAACTCATACCAACTCAAGAATGTGAATCTTGATATTCTTAGTTACCAGCTTTTGTTTAATACTGTTAAAAACTGCTGGTGAGAATTGATGATGATGAGTTAGCTAGCTTGCCTACCCTTTAATAAATGCTAGGTAAATTGGTAATTACTTAAATACAATGGCAGTTACAGTAATACGACACACAAATTGTTCTGGACTGCCACTGTGTCCTTTAAGTGGGAAAGAATCGTGTTAAAAACAGTTTTCTGATCCTGCATGGAACCATTTTACCATTTGAGACATTGTAGAACAATCCTGTTACTACACTCAGAAGGCTCACAGCTGTTCCTTGTGTTTCAAGTTCCTCTCATATGCCTGCTTCACTGAGCTTAACAATGTTGTCACATTTAAAATGGGTGTTACAAATCATAAGAATTGGTGGGAAAAAAAACGCTCTGAAATAATGAAGAAAGAAAGGATGATTTTCCAGGGGAGGCAGTGTTAAACCTGGATCATTTGGGCCAGGCCTCTTCCTCCCCTGGCCTTACCCTCTAAAGTCTCTAAGTTACAACTTGTAACCTGCTCTGATGTCAGAAGGAAGCGTGGAGGTTTTGCTTTTGTAGAAATATAATAAGCTATAAGTCAGAGGATGGACATTTTGAAAACCACTGATTCTCTAAAATGAATATTTCAAGGAAATCAAAATTGAGCGGTGATCCCTTTTTTGTCCCCTTATATAAAGGATGGCAATATGTTATAGGTCAAATGTAGCATTTTGAAATGCAAAGAGTGAGTTTTGGAGTCAGGTGTCATGGGACTTGAATCTTGTTCTGATTTACTTTGGTGTGTGGCCTTGAGTGAGTTTTCGTTATTTTTTATATCTTCCCCACTTTCTCATTTGGAAAATGGAAAATAATGGCATATATCAATCATATTGTTACAAAAAATAAATGGAATTAAGTATGTGAAAGGACCTGACGTGTAGTAGGTACTTAATGAGTACTTATTTTCCTTCCTTGGTAGAATTTATTTGTATATCATCTCTTAAATTACCCTGCAATGAAGGTAGTTTGCAGTGAAGATATTCATTGAAGTCAAACCAAGAAAACCAGGAAAAAGAATGGAAGAAGAATGCCAACAGAAAAAGCAAATGTTGCTGTGGTGGTGCACCCAGTTTGGGTCTTGACACAGCAAAAAGGAAAGCACTACACATGTGACGTTCCTGGGGGAATGCCAGCATCTTCTCGATGTTAAATTTATTTTTTTCTTTTTCTGAGATGGAGTCTTGCTGTGTCACCCAGACTGGAGTACAGTGGCGCCATCTCAGCTCACTGCAATCTCCGCCTCCTGAATTCAAGTGATTCTCCTGCCTCAGCCTCCCGAGTAGCTGGAACTACAGGCACCCACCACCACACCTGGCTAATTTTTATATTTTTAGTAGAGATGGGTTTCATCATGTTGGCTAGGCTGGTCTTGAACTGCTGACCTTGGGTGATCCACTTGCTTTGGCGTCCCAAAGTGTTGGAAGTACAGGCGTGAGCCACCACACCTGGCCTCAATGTTAAATTTCCATTGGAAACAAACAGCTAAAGAAACTCAGCTTGGGCAGTACAGTCCACTGTACTGCCTGCTATTCCCTGTGAAATGACTTCAACAGTAGTGTTCTAGTCAATCCAGAGTTGGATTTCATGTGGTTTGCTGATATTGTATTTTAATATGAATTATTATGATACCTTTGGCAAAGGAAGTGTGGAGAATCCTGACAAATATTTGGTGATCTATACCAGCTAATATTTAACTATGGAAATTAAGGATCAGTAGTTCAGAACATCTTCTTCAACCTCAGCTCCTTAGCACGGTCTTTACTGCATGCTGGAATGGATTGCTTTATTGTGACCGAATATGGTGTCCACAGTGCCTATCTGCACATATCTAGAGGTTCCATCCCACACGTCTTGTTTTTGCATGAGTTGCTAATTCTAGAACATTAGGTTCGAGATCAGCCTAACTTTGATCTAAGGTTGCCCCTGTATTTTGTTTAGTTATGGTAATGTCAGCCGCTGTAGAAAACTCCTTAAATGTGCAATGACTCATACATGATAGAAATGTATCTCTTCCTCACTGGTTGCCCTGATCCGTGGGCTGTTTTCCTTTAGACACGGATTCAGGAACCCAAGTTCCTTTTATCTTATTGTTCTTTAATCTTTCATCTTGGCAAGTGGCTGTGCTCAGCTGCCGTAAGTCAGTGTTGGGGGAGAGGGAGGTTAGGGTATGGAAAGTTTTTATGTGCCCAGGCCTGGACATAGAGCACGTTATTTCTGTTCATGTTCTCCTGGCCAGAACTCAGCCACATGACCAAACCTGACCCAGGGGAGGCCAGGAAATGTCATCGAATGGTGTGTCTCGTGGGAAGAGGACACAGGCTGTGTGCACAGTAGGCTATTCTACTCAAAGTCACTTCATCTCTGTAGGAAGTGGAATAGCTTGGGGAGTGGCCTTCAGGTGCTGATTGCCTCCAGGCAGGTTAAAAGTTTTGATACTTTATCTAAAGTGCTCTCTGTATTTTACTAGGCAGATTGTCCTTTAGGGAGTATCTGCCACAAGAATGCTTGGAATAACGTGGCCATTGTGGAAAGTTGGCCTGGATTTTAAAACCATGTGAAAGACAATTGTCTTATTTGGCTAAACACATCATGAACTGCTCTTCTAAAACAATAATTAACTATTATAATTGAGCAGGACAAGAACCCAGACCTGTAGTTCTGTCTGCCCATTCTTGTGTAATGGAGTATCATGAAATTCTTGGGGCCTCTTCTCCATCATGCGTCAGAGGCGATTCTTCATCATCTTGGTAGGTTTAGGAAGTGTGGTCCTAATGTCAGGCAGGATACAGATTAAATGGATTTGTAAGGCGAATGGGTCTTTGGCACAAAATTGGAAATAGTGCTCTACGTGGTTTCCATTGTCATTTTAAAAGACTCCCTGTAGCGTTCAGAGTTAATATTCTTAGTTCTTTAAGGGTGATTGGAGAGAGGGCCTTAGGATTTCACCCTGTGTTAAGAGACTTTCTATACAGCAGGATAGGACAAAGAAGAGATTACCATAAGCTGGTTTCTTCATTGCTGGGTTAGCCAGCATTCACTGATCTCATAATTATGTTTTGATTCATTCCTCTGGTCAAAAGAGATTTAGAGCAATAGATAACTGGTCTGAATATTTTGAATGTTACTGAGGATCAGGTGAATGGTGTTAATTTTGACTGTAGCAGTGATTAAGTCACAGAATTGCTTTGTATCATGTTTTTTTCCACTAAAGATTAAAAACAAGGACAAGAATTTAGGGAGGAGAAGGAACAGCACAACAGTGAATTTTCTTTTTTTTCTTTTTTTTTAATATTTATGGATGTGAGGCCTGGAAAGGCCTTGAAGATGATGACAGACGATGAAAAAACTTCACTTGTTGTCATTTCATTGTTTACTTTTTGGGAAATTAAACCAGCTAGAAAATTTAATTAACTAGAACCCTCCACGTCCCAGCCATTATATGCCTGGAGTTTTCTACCACTGAGGTACCATCCACAAAGTCAAAATGAAACCGCCTCTGTGTGGGGTTGGGTAGGACATGGGGTGGTGTGCAAGAGCGGAGAGAGAATTTTTTCATTTTGTTTTTTAATTAGGCAGTGAAGATGTATGATTGTAACCAAACAGGATGGTGCGGTACAGGATTCTGACCTGTTTTTCCTCTTTGCAGCATTCTCAAATGTGCATTCCCTTCAGCACTTACAAATCTCATTTTCTTTGGTTTGTTTTGGTGGTATATCAGAGATGCTTTTCTGGGTTACTTTTGTTCGGAGGTAAGAGAGGGCAGCAGGTGGACCCTGATGGGCTGCAGAAGCTGGTTCGCGGCAGGGACTGATTTAGGTAACTGTTGGCAGTTACCCTTGCTAGTCTGGTGTTATTGTAAAACCTGGTTTCCACAGTTGAGCAGGAGACCACACAAATGAGAGGGAGCCCCTTCCTCACTGAGTGGAATGGATTAAGACTTTACTTGGCTTGTACTCTTACCACAAAATTAATATTCCCTGAGACATTATTTACATCCGAATGGGCCTGTGTGACTGATTGGAGGTCCCCACCCACTCATGTTTTTTGCATGTTTTATAGTAAACTGATAATGACCAATGTCGGAATTAGTTGGCTTTATATTTTGATCTTGTTCTTGTTGGTTAGAGTGGTGTTAATGAAGGAAAAACAAGTGAGGGGCTGGTACTTTGCTTTCCTTTTTTTTTTTTTTTTTTTTTTTTTTTATCTTATTTTGGGTGTGTTTAGGTTCTTGTTTCTTGACAGACATGACATGTATATCTTAGTGCTAAAGCAGAGATCTTCCCACTGTAGCCTCTTTGAGCTTTGGACTTCTTCCTAGCCAATAAAATGACCTATTTCACTTTGCTAAGTCAAGTATTGATCATTTCCTTGTAACTTTTCTTTCTCCCTGTTCTATTTATGGACCTCAGATGAGAGTTGAGGTTTTCATATTTTGCAATTCATGGCACCATCATCATCAACCTATGTAAGATCCTTTTCTGTTTTAATTTGTGTGCCTTCAATAGAGAAAACATGGTTTCGTGTATGGTGTATGGGTTTATTTTTCCCCACAACATAATGACTTTTAGAAATTTATGTACAGTAGGCTGGGCATGGTGACTCATGCCTTAATTCCAGCACTTTGGGAGGCTGAGGTGGGTGGATCACTTGAGGTCAAGAGTTTGAGACCATCCTGGCCAGCATGGTGAAACCCCATCTCTACTAAAAATACAAAAAAAAAAAAAAATTAGCTAGGCATGGTGGCACGCACTTGTAGTCCCAGCTAATTGGGAGGCTGAGACATGAGAATTGCTTGAACCTGGAAGGCCAAGATTGCACCACTGTACTCCAGGCTGGGTGACACAGCAAGACTCTGTCTCCCAAAAAAAAAAAAAAAAAAATTTCACTCTTGGATGTATAGTCCTGTGTGTTTAAATATATGTATAGATTCTTGAAAGCACCACCACACATAGGACCAGAACAATGCCAATGTTCCAAAGAATTCCTGAACCATTGCTGCCCCTGATCTGCCCTTAGCATTTTGGCTTTTCCAGAGCATCATAGATGGAATCACACATCTATTATTAGTGGTTTTTTCAGTTACTGTCATGCCCGAAGGATCCATCCGTGTTCATGCATGTGTCACATTTTTCCTTTTTACTGTTGAATAGTACACCAGAGTATGGATAATCAGGTTGACCTATCAAAGGACATGTTGGTGTTTGCAGAATTTGGCGATTCTGAACAATGTTGCTATGAAAAGCGATGCGCTTTTTCGGTGTGAACGTAAATTTTTCATTTTTCTAGAATAAATACTTCGGAGTAGCATAGGTATTTAATTTCTGTGTAATGTCTGTTTAATTTTTCAGAGTGCCTGTATAATTTTGCATCCCCACCAGCATTTGGGGGACTGTCAGTATTTTTCATGTTTCCTGCTTTAGTAGGCGTGGAATGGTATTTCCTTGTAGTTTTAAATTTGCATTTCCCTAATGACTTAGGATTTTGAGTATCTTTTAATATGATGCTTACTATTTCCATGCAGTACTCTAGACTTGGGAGTAGTATGTTCGTTTTAGGTAAATGCTGCCATGTGGGAATATGGGGCCAGGCACGGTGGCTCACCCTGTAATCCCAACACTTTGGAAAGCTGAGGTGGGAGGATCACTTGAACTCAGGTGTTCAAGGCTGCAGTGAACAGTGATTGTGCCATTGCACCGTCTGGGTAACAGAGTGAGACCCTGTCTCTTTTATTAGTAAGAAAATAAATACCACCATGTGGTTGTTGACAGTAGCCTTACCAGCTAAACTCCCGCTAGCAGTGGGCTTTTGTTTCTGTATTTTCTTTAACTAGAAAAATCTTTACTGATCTACAGTTCACATAACAATTTATCCATTTAAAATATATAACTCAAGAGTTTCTGGTATATCAGAGAGCTGTGCAGCCATCACCACAATTTTAGGGCAGTTTCATCACCCCCAAAAGATACTCTATGCGTAAGCATTCACTTCCCATTTCTTCCCAGATTGCCCGGCCCTGGCAGCCACGAGTCTGCTTTCTGTCTCTATAGATTTGCATATTCTGGAAACCTCATGTAAGTGGAATCGTAGAATATGTGTCCTTTTGTATCTGATTTTTTTCACTCAGCGTGTTTTCGAGGGTTATGTTTTAGCATGTGTGAGTAGCTTCTTTTTATTGCTGAATAATATGTTGTATGGTCAGACCACATTTTGTTATCCATTTGTCAGTTGATGGATATTTGGGTTTTTATTTTTTGGCTATTATGAATACCGTTCCTATGAACTTTTGTGTACAAATTTTTATGTGAATATGTTTTCCTTTCTTTGGGATGTATTACTTGGGAGTGGGGTTATTGGGTCAAACGTGTTTTGGGAGCCCCCAGCTAAATTGGGGTCCCAGTATGGGAGTGGCTAGTGACCGGTCCCTCAGGGAAAATGAAAGGCAGCTGGATGTGGGTGATGACCGTGTGCCTTTCATGGGATGCTTCTTTTACCTGGTAGATGGTCTCACGCATAGTGATTTGAGTCCAGACCAAGGGTCTCTCACCCCGGAAACTTGTTTACACTGGTGGATGCCCCTGAGGGTCTTGACCATCTGGCCATCGTTCTGGTGCTGGGAGCCCAACTTTGTTAGCTCCTAAACGTCCTGGTTCCTCAGATGGAGGGTGCACAGTTAGTACACCATCACAACAGGAAGCAAGCTCAAAGATATTTTTTAGAAGATGCTTTTCAAAAATGGATACATAATGATTGTACAGATATCTGAGGTACCTGTGATATTTTGATATATACATATAATAAGTCATGGTCAAATCCAAGTGCAAAGACTTATTCCTTACATATCCTGGGCCAGGAGGGCAGTCCTCTGTCCTGGGTCACCCCAGGCAGGAATGAAGAGTCCGACTGGCAGAGAAGGAGAGAGAAAGAGAGAGACAGACAGACAGACAGGGAGAGAGAGCGTTCACAGCTGGCGGTATATATAATACAAGAGGGAATAGGGTGTGGGGCATGGTGAGTTTCCGGCAGATGCCTGAGTGTCTGTTTAAAAGAAGTAGACGGAACACAGGAGCTCAGTCCGCTGGGTGAGAGATGCCTCTAAGTTCTTAACTTGGCAGTGAGCTGGGCCTTTTGGGTGTGGTCTAGAACTGGAGACAGTAAAGTGTGACTAAGCCCTGCTTCTGGTATGAGAAAGTTAAACTTGTATTCAAAATGGATGCCAAGGCAACATAAAATTGGAAGACTTCACTATAATGTGCAAATTTTATGTTTAACCTTTTGAGGAACTGGGTTTTTGATTTTTTCCTTTGTTTTTGAGGAACTGTTGATGAGACTCTGTTCTGTAGTGGCTTATGTTCTCATGGTAGTGAGTAAATTCAATTTCTCCTTGTTTTTTTTTTTTTTTTTTAAGTTGTACTAAGCAATAGCTCATGGTTTTCACATGTGTTTCCCTCATGGCTAATCGTGTCTAATTTTGTTGAGCACAGTTTACCTTCTTGCCAACATTGATATTATAGAACTTTGTTTCACCAATCTCTTAGCTATAACACAGTATTTTATGTTTATTTGCATTTATGTTAATCATAACTTTGAGCATCTTTATATAGTAATCATTACGATTTTCTATTCTTTTGAATTATATCTCCTGTGAAGTTTTCTATAATTTAATGTTCTTATTACATGTGATTATCGAATTCCCTTTCTTTTAATTTTCTAGTCAGGAAATACTTTTCTGGTAATTTGGCTCATGAAGTATCGTGAAACTAAAAAATGGTGCCCAAAACTCTATGTTTCAGCTTGGTAACCACATTACAAATTAATACATTACAAATTATTTCTAGTCAGGGAACCAGGAGCTCTTGTGATTCTCACCAGCCGTAGTCAGGTTCCTCAAGCTTGATCATCCCTTTGAGAACTGATGAAACAGCTTTGAAATTGGCAAAGCTGAAGAATGGAGTTCAAAGCAGAGAAGGTGTCAATTGTTTTAAGTGGGAGCTTCATAGGAATAAAATAGTAGGTTTGGGCCTGAAGGTTAATTTGTGAGTATGTTACAAAGTTAACTCATTCTGATTTAAGACCACTTTTTTTGAGAGTTAGGGGAAAATGCTTTTCTCTCTAATACACCATAATTCTATGTGGAACCAGAAACCGTGTACACAGACATGCGTCTGGCCCCTTTAAAGTACCCCCTGTTCCTCCCACCCTCACTTTCCCCAACAATAGCAATAAGTTTGCCAAGAAAGAGCTCATTTTCTGCCCCAACAGAAATTCCAAGTGTTATTTCCGCTCTCAGTGGAGCTTGTGGTTAGTTGCATTTAAATTACCATTCTTTTCCACTGACCATGAAAGACTGGCAGTTTACTTGTAGGCAAATACCTTTGCTGTTTTTTGCAACATTCACAATCTTCTGTGAAGTTTCCTATTAGGTTTCTTGTCTCTCAGTGTTTGAGGCATTTATATATTTAGGTTACTAATTCTTGGTTTTTGATTCCACAGGTGTCTTTTCTGACTTTCTCACACTACTTTTAACTTGGAAGCGTCCTCTGTTGGGGGGAAAAATCCTTGATTTTACTGTAGTTAATCCATTGGTTTTTCACCTTGTGATTTCTGCTTTTGGGATCCTGTATAAGAAATACATCAACTTCCCATAGGTTATAAATATATTTAATTTTTTTTCTTCTCTTAGCTTTATCATTTAGCCTTTCACATTTTAGTATTTAAAGTAGCCAGAAGCAGTGGGGAGGAGGAAGAATTCTGGGTAGCTTGGACTGTTGTTGCAGGTCACATGGTTCTTTATATTTTTGAGTTTATTGTAATGTCAGATACTTGCTATGCATTGGCTTTTGAATTCCCCTTTGGTGCTTTCCCGCTTGCATTTTGGGTCATGCAGGTTTATGGGATAGCACCACTTGAGCTTGACTTTAACAGAGGTTTTAGGGTTGGGGGAAGAGATCTGCAGTGGTCTTTTGGGAAGTGTCGTAAGAGAAGCCAGAGACAAGACCTAGTGAGACAGAAGGGAGGCTGCCTTTACCATCACGTTTCTGTTCTTCTCCAGCCCTCCTTAACCCGAGATCTGGAGACCTTGGATACCTACCTCAGGATGTCTCATCCTGACTGGGAATGAAATCAGGCAGTGTGGTTGTATAATTTTGGAATCTGTTTCCTCATCTGCAGAAACTGGGCATACTTGTCTTTTAAGTTCTTTTCAGCGTATAATTGATTTGGCTCAGCTGGCCCTAAGATACAGTATTCCTTGTGTAAAGTCAGAGAAATGAGAGCCAAAGATGGTTAGAGCCGGAAAGGCTTTCGGAAGTGCCTAGCCCTTATCTTTTATTCTCTAGACTAGAAAACCATGACCCAGAGAAGCTGAGTGATTTCATTTTCTCCTGCTCTCAACACGAGGACAAATACGGTCTTTTGAAGATGTCACCTAATACTCTCAGATTCCAGGCAAGTGTGAAACAGTGACCCTGGGCCAGGAGCCCACAGGCCACTGTCTTGGTAATTTGCTCAGGCTTTCAAAGCTTTCAGCCCTGTCTGGCTATTGAGTGGGGTTTTAGAGCCACAGCTACCTCCTTCCTGGTCTACCGTTAGCTTCCCTGCACCTGACGGTTGTCCTTTTAGGTACTTCTCCCCATTTCTTACCGGATTCCCTGTCACTGGTGGTGTGTTCTCCTTCTACAGAGGGTGTTTCAGATATTTACTAAGTAGTTTAGCCATTTTACAAAGTCGAGGAGGGAGAAAGGGGCGTCGGTGGAGCGGACACAGTGTCACTGCCTTGCCGGAGGCATCCTCACTGGCTCTCCCACCCAACTGTGTGTTTCCGGAGATCTGGTGTTGGCCAGAACTAACCTTTGGATTCGGGGCTCTGCTCACAGGTCAGCACTCCCTTTGCAAGTGGCCAGTGAGGTCATACTCAAAGCCTGGGCAGATTAGCAAGACACGACTTCGGGCTTCCGGCACAGGGTCGCCATTTCACACTTGCCTGGAATCTGAAAGTATTAGGTAACATCTTCAAAAGACGCTAATTGTCCTAGTGTTGAATTCTTACTCACTGCCACCTTATTTATTGGGTAGTTAACAGGAGAAATTCTTGCCTAACATGTGTCCGTGGTTTTAGCCCGTTTCAGTGCTTTGCTGATGTCCACCTCTGTACTCACATGCATTATATCATTGAATTTGAATTGGTGCCAGTAGCTATGCCCCACTTTGACCTAGATCCAGAAGCTTTGCCAGGATCCCCAAGTATGTCCTTTGTGTGTGAGTAGGAAATTGAACTGTGTAGAAGATAATGGAGGAGCTGCTTCGGTTGCCAGAGATGCTGCCCCAGGAGCTCCACGGGGCAGTCCAAGTCCCCCCCTTCTATGCTTATGCCCAGCCATGCCAGGAGCCTCGTTTCTGTGATCCTGCACCGTCCTTCGTTAGCACTGTTGTGTTCCTCACCTGTGGATGGTCTTGGTTGCCTGTGAAACCAGGCAGTGATTACATTCGTTCCTGTTGCAGCCGTTCCAGTTATTAGGAAGGAACCCAGCTGTCTGAAAAGCTGTGTCCTTCCTGACCACTTATATTTTATTTCCCTGTCACCTTTGCATCCTAGGGCAGGCCTATGGGAACGTTGCTCTTTTTGTCTGGCAGTTCAGACCCATCGGGCTCTAGAGAATTGACTGATGTGGTTGGAGTTAGTTCCTAGTTGTTTCTGGAGTGGTGACTGGTTTGGATTTTTGCCTTTTGAAAATCTACTGGACCTAAAACTTTTATTGGTGTGTTGGCGAGGCCTCTTGTCTGTGGCAGTTCATCTTTAGAGAAGTAAATTAATTTGTAGGCGATCTTTTTCTTTTCCTTTTTTGATTGGTTGTTGAAAACATACATTGAATGAAACTTTTAAAACACAGAGATTCTCTCAGAAAACTCTTCATGAGAAGATTTTTTGTCTTTGTATGTTCAATACACAGATAACTGTTAATAGTATTCTGATTTCCATTATTTACATTCCTGTAGTGACAAGGATCAAGTATCTGCAGGCATTTCTTTGTCCCGGAAAAAGCAGACTTTTTTCAAGGAAATGATGATATTTAACAGAATATATATAAATACTTTTGCTATGTGTGCGGTTAGTTAGGAAGTATTGATGTTTTGACATTGGGTGACTGTTGGTTACTGCAAATGAATTGCTGAAAGGAATTTACATAACCCGTTAAGTAGACCAAGCATTGCACAGGATTAGGTACTCAAATTAGTTTACAGAATTTTGATGAGTTTTAGTTGACTTAGAATGAGATTGGCTTTCTGATTCTATGCTTCATTAGGATCTGATGACTTTTTCCTGTTGTTATAAGCGGAGCTAGGTCAGTGACAGGTTGAGTATAGACCAGTGCTTACAGAAGTTAATCACCTGCTGCCTGCATTTACGTAAATGCTCTGCTCTTGCTTCCAGCCAAGGCTGGTGTGGTATGGTACATGGATTTTGGAGTCATTATTGATCATATATTTCCAACAAGTGTGATGAGGCGGAGTTGGCTTAAGTTGAAATGTTTAGTGGAAAACATTGGTTCTTTGAAAGTAGCAAAGGATCCCACTCTTTTTTTCAGGAGGAATTGCTATTGTCTTTGCTGTCTACACGGAGGTGTGGCGTGAAGCCTTTCTCCCATCTCCTTTATACCTTGGTGGATCCGTGTTTCCGGACACTTATCCTTTTGAAAGTTGAGTTCCCATCCAGAGGCTGACAGACTTGTCCCTAGAAGAAAGGGGGCATAAATATGCCAAATGCAAAACCACAATAATTTCTTTGATTGCAGGGACCTTGGGGCCAGCTTGCGGTAAGAACTTGCCTTTAGAAGATCCTTGGGTTCCCATCAGTGTCTCCCTCTCCTCAAAGGGATGGCAGCCCGATGGACACTGGGCACATAACCCTGACATCGACAGACTTCCACGGAGGTAAGCTGCTCTGTCAGTGTCGCCCAGACAGACATGCACCTTCCTCATCAGCCTGAACCTGCCTCCATCCACACCTTGTACACATGTGGATGGAGAACTGGAGTCTGTTTGCCTTGCTTCTAGCCAAGGGTAGGAATCAGCGACCTCAGGTGAAAAATAGCCCTTCCTCTCCTTGGCTTGGAAATGAGTGGAGAGAAAGAAAGCTCCAGCAGCGTCCTCCTGGTTGAGGACAGGAGTTCCCCTGAGATAGTGCTGTTTAGATAGTCATGGATGACTCCACAGCTTTGTGTCTGCCCCTCACCACACATTGGGCTTTAGTCTCACCATGAACCACTGTTGTCATTTGGGGACAAGTTGAGTCCATTTCCCTTCTTGCATTAAAGGGGAAACTGTCAGAGGGGTTGGTGTTAACCACGGCGGTGGTCACCCCGCACTGAGTCTGGTGCTAGTGTTTCAGAGACTAAGCCCAGACCTCTCTAGAGGGTATTATGCCAGATCCTGACCCAGGGAAGGCTTGGTGGACCAGAAAATCTGCATTTTCCCAGAACAAAGCTACAGACTAGAAAATGGATTGCAACCTTGGACAGGCTTGACTGTTGTTGACAGAAACTCTGCTTCCTCCTGCTCTGTTGTCTCATTATTAAAGAAATGGATATATCAGAACAAGTGTGTTTGTCGTTTTAAAGTTTTTTTGTCTTCAGTTAAGAAGTTAGGTTGTAGGGTTGAGAGAAGTTTTCATTTATGTGCTTGGGAAAATCTGCTAGGAATCACCTTTCACTTTTACTGTTTAAAAGTAAGAATATCTTTGGAAGTTGAATAATGGCTGCTGGGAGAAGTTCATCTTAACCCAATTGTGATCTTTCCGTCTTTCTGGATAGACTTCACATCATCTCTCTTTGGGACAGTAATGAGGAGAGTGAGTGTGTTTGGCCATCGCAGGTGTAGGAGGTGAGGCCGATTCTGCGTGGGTGGCTTCTGTAGGCAGATGATGGACTGTGCAGGGCAGCTGCAGCGTTTGTGGCTGGTGGCTGTGGTCAGTGGGAGTCATCGTGACATGTTCGTGGGGGCAGTCACAGCTCTCTGAACATTTCCTTTATGACAGTTAATGCAGTTTTAAGAAAGGAAAAATCTTCAGTTTTAGCCTTTTTTCTGTCTCTTATTCTTCCCCTTAAGATTATCTTTGTGACTTCTAAGGATATTTTAAGCTCACAGTCACACTTGGAAGCAGTGCCCTTATGAGGCTCTGCCTAGTGTGACTGTATTAGGAAGGTCATTCTTGATTCTTACATGTGCTTCTCCTTTCCATGTCTCCCACTGGCGTGCTGACTTTCCAAGGGAAACGTTAAGCTGTCCCCAGTCCTTGCCCTTTCTTTCGAGGACTGTGTGAATGAGCAGCAGCCACTTTAATGTGAGGCAGCCATGCGAACAATGAACTTTCACCTGCTGCCAGGAGGCCATAAACTCAAAGTTACCAAATGAATTTAATTCGAGCTTCAGTTCTTGGTTTAGGAATGTACCAAGTTTGATACTGCTTTTTTTGGTTTTAATCAAGTTTCTGCAGCCATTTTCTCTTTGGGAAGTTAAAACTGGTCTGTTGGCATGACTGGTAACAGTGGCAGGCACATTTTTTGTCTCTGGCTTTCTGCCGTTGTCTTTGAGTGCATGTAAGCATTGGGTCCCTTGACCCAACACTCTGCTGAATGTGCCACAAGTGTGTGGAGTTGTGTTCATCTTTAACTTTTTTTTTTTTTTAAATACTCTCTTGGTAAATTCGGATCTCCTGTTGAAAACTGTGTTTGTTTGGCAGTTGGGTTTATGCCTGGAGCCCCTAGAACACATTTAACTGGTTGGTGGTCAGTTGTACCATACCAAAAAAAACACATGAAAAATATTTCTAATATATTCATTATGGGATGTGTGAGCCCTTAATTACCTGAAGATGTGAAATGTCTTTCCTCACAGGTAGTAGTCCTCTCAGGTGTTTCCTTTTTAAAATTATAAATGGACTTTTCACGTATATGAAGAAAGTAATTAGGATTCCCAGTGCCGTCTTCTCCCTCCAGCAGTATGTTTTGTGTTTTAGCTTTCTGTTTTTATAACAGAAAGACTGAGTAATTACCATAGACTGGGTGATTTATAAAGAAAAGAAATGTATTTTTCAGTTTTGGAGGTTGGAAAGTCCAAGAGCATGGTGCTGGCATCTGGTCAGGGCCTTCATGCTGTGTCATGACATGGTGGGAAGAGCAAGCTCATGTGGAAGAGAAAGGCATCAGGGACAGGACTTGCTGTGTAACAACCCACTCTCACGATAATGAACCTACTACTGAAGTTACCACGTTAATCCACTCATGAGGGCTCTGTCCTTATGACCCAAGTACCTCTTATAAGGCCCCACCTCCCAACGCTGTGGCATTGGAGATTAAGTTTCCAACCCATTAACTTTGGGGGACACATTCAAACCATAGCATTATGACTGTGTGGAAATCATTTTGTGTCCAAAGTTCTTTGTTCCCACTTGATCCTAAGACCCTGTTTCTAGGGCTTTAAGTAAGGTGTCAGTCTTTTCCTCTTGCCCCATCTTTTATCAACTCATTGATTCCTCTGTGTACTGGATGCAGCTGCCCTGCTTCTGGCCAGGAACACAGACAGGAACATAGCAGATATGGCCCTGCACCCAGAACTTCTTTGGTGTAATGAGGGAAAGAGATGGATAGCCAGGCAGTTGCCACCCTGAGTAAGTGCTTGGATGGTCAGGGCAGAGTTGTGCTTTGGAAACATAAGAGAGGGAACCATTCAGGACAGGAGGCCAAGAGGCCAGGGTTGGGGCAAAGTAAGACAGGGCAGTTGCTTCCTCTATCAGTTTTTAGAGTTTTCTGCTGGCTTAGGGTTGAAAAGCTGGGGCAGCAGCTTAAAGAGAAGACCCTTTGCTGGCATAGGGGACTCTGTGAGAACTCGTGGCAGTAGCACTCTGGGACTAAGGGCAAGGAGTTGGGGGAGATTTAAGACAAACTGATAGTGCTGCAGGGGAAAGCCACACGGGGACCTTGGGCCATGTCAGGAGAGCAGACAGGTTTAGGTGGGCTGCTCATCACGCTTACCACACCATAGAGATGATACGTGAGTAGTGGCCAATGTCAGATAACGGACATAAAAAGTATTTTTTATTGTTTTAAAATTTTTTACTTAAATTTTAATTTTTGTGGCTACATAGTAGTTGTATATATTTATGGGGTACATGAACTGTTTTGATACAGATAACTTATTTTGAACTGTATTCTGCCAATTGATTTCTATCAGGCACGTAATTTTTGTAGTTTATTTTTCAGATAAGGTGGTTTTCTGCTCCTAAGTTGGGGGGGTGGGATGGGAAAGAATTTTCATTTGAAAAATTCATGTTCTAAAAATTTGACAGAGGTGGGTTGCTGCCTGCGGAGTTCCCAGAGCTCTCTACTGCAGTCTCTCTTGGCTGCCCCAGCCATCCTGGCCCCCACAGCACCCCGGCTGGCCGGGGAAGCGGGAATCGGGCCGTGCACACCTGCCTGGGGCACACCACAGCTCTGTGAAGAGGGAGGTCCAGGTTCAGGGTGGCTCCCCTCCGGGGGTTGCTCAGCTCAGCAGGCCACTTCTGTGACTCCACGGTGAGGCTGTGCAAGCGAACCCGACTTCAGTTCCTGACAACTGAACTGTTTTTAGTCACTTGGCTTAATTAGAGACTAAAGAGTTTGAAAGCACACATACGATGTGTGAATAATGTGATATAAATATTGTCGGAACCCTCTGTTGAGGTTTCCCTTTTTTTTCCCCTTACATTCTCATTTCAAAGTTTAAACAGTAACTTGAATGTATGCTGGCCAGTGTGACATGGACGTGCATCTTTTACTCATCGGACGTAGTGAGAAAGATGTGGCTGCTTAAGAACATTGAGGTGTGTGACTTTAAAAGTCTAGGTGTGTCATTAAAAAATGTGAGCATCCTATTGTTCACCCAGCTCTCTGGAATCTGAAATTTGCCACTAATATCACTTATACTGTATTTTATTAAGTTGTCTGTGTGCCAAATCTAATTATTGTCATAGTTGGGCTTGTGGACGGATTGGGGGACGGAATGAGTGAGGTTTGCGAGGAGGCATGGCAGAAGGATCTCATACTGACTGGTGAGCCCACGGTCAGTTCCACTCGGAGGTCGGGAGGGTTTGAAATCAGGTAGCATTTCCATAGGATATGTTAGTAGGTGCTACCTGGTCTCATGAGTTTGGATGCATTCGGTTTAGCAGCTTCCTGCTACAGTATTCTCAGAGCTTTTGGGACTTTCTAAGAGAGGCTTAATGTGCAGCATTTCCTGACAGTATTTAATTGTGAGACACCCCTCTCCTCCCTGAGTGGTAGATTTCAATTCCATCTCAAGACCATGGCAGAGCCTTCTTAAATAGCTTCTCCAGCCAACACACTTGAGAAGAAGAGGCCTTGAGAAACGTGGTTAAGAACCTAAGTCCAGAGATGCTAAGTGCAGTCGGTAATAGCTTTCTGTGGGCCTCCTGCTCTTTTGCTGTGGTTAAAAAGCATTTCTTAAAATGTTTGTTTTTAAAATGAGATGAAGTGACAAAGGACCATGAAGCATTAAGTAAAAGACAGTTCCTGAAATAGCATGTTAATGTTTTAAACAGTTTTGTTTTCCAGTAAATAGCTTTCTGAGTGATACAGTGGGATTTCGAGAGAAAAGAAGCTGTAAGGTATTTGTGAATGGTCCGGTTCCTTAGGAAACACAAAGTAATACTGGCACACGCATCTCAGGAGCTGAAACCTACAGTTCGTTAAACTCTTCAGCAACAGATTGAGAGATTGAGGGGATTAAAGGGTTCTGATTAGCACTATGTTGTCCTGAAATCTTTTTGTCTCAGTTTCTCTTCCCCTCCCCCTCCCCCTCCTCCCCCTTCCCCCCCCCCCCCCCCCCCCTCCCCCCCCCCTCTCCTCCTCCCTCTCCCCCCTCCCCCTCCTCCTCCCCCCTCCCCCTCCCCCTCCTACCCCCCACCTCCCCCATCCCCCTCTCCTCCTCCCCTGTTCCCCTTCCCCCTCCTCTTCCCTCTCCCTCTCCTCCTCTCAGACCCACACAGGGAAGCTATGATGCCCTTCCCTTACTCTCCCAAACGCCCTGTGGGAACATCACATTCCACCTGCCCCAGCAGTGAGTTATTTGAGCTGATGAGCCAGGTCTCAGTGAATCAGAAGTTACCTTTTCCAAAGGATTGATGAGAAGGTGCATCCTTTCATCCTTGAAGTAACATCCTTGAAGTTACTGTGTAGTAACTTCAAGTGGGAACACAACAGGAGGGTGTGAAAATGCAGGTGCTGCATCCCCACCCAGACTCACCTGATTTAAATTCCCCAAGGTGCAGGATTTTCTCTGCTGTGCATCTGAGAAACGTGTTCATGCCTTGAGAGGGTGAACATGTGGAGAACATTAGGCTCTTATTTGAAGCTGGTTTTGTTTGTTTTCTTTTTGAGACGGACTCTTGCTCTGTCACCCAGGCTGGAGTGCAGTGACATAATCTCGGCTCCTTGCAACCTCTGCCTCCTGGGTTCAAGTGATTCTGCTGCCTCAGCCTTCCCAGTAGCTGGGAATGCACCACCACGCCCAGCTAATTTTTGTATTTTTAGTAAAGACAGGAATTTGCCATGTTGGCCAGGCTGGTCTCGAGCTCCTGACCTCAAGTGATCCACGCCCTTTGGCCTCCCAAAGTGCTGGGATTACAGCTGTGAACCACCATGCCTGCCTGAAGCTGTTTTCCTTTACTTTTTTTTTTTTTTTTTTTTTTTTTTTTTGAGACAAAGTCTCACTCTGTCACCCAGGCTGGACTGCAGTGGCATGAGCTTGGCTCACAGCAACCTCCGCCTCCCAGGTTCAGGCAATTCTCCTGCCTCAGCCTCCTGAGTAACTGGGATTACAGGCGTGTGCCACCACGCCCAGCTAATTTTTGTATTTTTAGTAGAGATGGGGTTTCACCATGTCAGTCAGGCTGGTCTCGAACTCCTGACCTCGTGATCCACCCACCTCAGCCTCCCTAAGTGCTGGGATTACAGGCGTGAGCCACTGTGCCCGGCCAGCTGTTTTCAAAGGAACTGTGTTGAAGGTCCTCATGAAATCGCAAATGGTTTCTTAGAGACAGAAAATCTGGAGACAGTTACTAGAATGTTCTTCCCCAGTGGCTGTCTGGAATGCCTCAGCCCGGCTCAGTCCTACTTTCCCTTTCCTCTCTGTCCTTCTGGCTCCTGCTGTGTCTGCCATGGTTCTGCAGACAGGAGGACATGGGCAGGTAATGCCTCCTAGATTCTTTTGCAGGATGTACAGTAGGGTGATAGTATGGGAGGAGAGACAGAGAAACCATTCTCTCATGTCCATCTAACCTGATAGCCAAGCGTTCAGTTCCAGGCCTCGTTCAGCCAGGTCTAGCCCTAGAGGTCCTTACACACCACTCTTCCACTTGCAGAGAAGACTCACCAGAATTTAGGGGCTCATCCCAAGTTACAGGATCCCATTCTTTCCCAACCAATGCCCTCATTTTACCAGCAGACACCCCATGAGGCTGGAGGTCAGCTTGTAACTTGTCATTCAGTCAATCACAGGTTGAGGTCCTGGGTTTGATTTTCAGCAGTCTCAGCCCAGTGACTGTAGGAGGAGAGATTTTCCTCAGGCCACACCCAGCCGCTCTTAGATGATTTATGCAGCGCTTGAGCTGAGCATTTGAATCCCTTAGTTCATCCTACTCTTTCACAACTTTGTCCAGTGACTTTAGGAGCAACCAACCAACATCATATTCTCAGTCTTTCAAAGATGTTGGAAGGGATCATACACAGAGTTACTTAGACCCTTTTAAGTCTGCAGAGTATCCAGTGCAGACCTTATCATATCTCTATCAACAGTTCAAACCATAGACCATCAGTGCTCACGTAACTGGACATGACATCATTAGCATCTTCAGATCTAATCAGATGAGAGAGCCAATTCCAGAAACTCCAAAACCAATTCAGAAAACACATCCATAAGATTTTGTTCCTCTAGAACCACTCTTTGTACCAAAATATGTGTAGTGGGGTGGGGGCTTGGGACTCCCTGAAGTGAGTTGGTAGCTCAGTTGCTGAGTGCAGCCAACGCCCCTTTGTTATTCTTGGTGAATTGAGGGGAAGAGATTCCTTTAGAGTCAGTGTCGCAGTTCACAGCATCTGTCCCCAGGACGCCCTGCCCTGTTGTTTTTCCATTGCTGGGCCAGTTTCTCTACATATCCTGGTATCTGCCGCCTTCTTTTCTTTTATCCAAATGAGAGACAAGCCAGTGGGCAAGTCCAAAGCCAGGGTGTGGGTGGTCCATAGAATTGGTGTTAGGGACTGGAGCTGCCCTCCTCAGCTTTGCCAGCAGGGCCCAGGTCTCCTGAGCTGCTGCTGTTCTGGGAGTGCTAGACTTCCTCAAAGACCATGACAGGTCATTTGAGGTAAGCAGTGTGAGATTGGGACAAGAGGTTCTGACTTCCCTTTTATGGCATCCTGGTTTTCACTGGGGCATCACCACTGTATCTGTGACATGGAAGGTAAAATAAAGGAACAGAAAAATTGGTGTCTTACTTTTTTTGATCTGGCAGGCAGGGAAAAAGAAATGCGCATTATAAATTTTGTTCATAGTCTGCCTGGAGTTTGTGGTGAGACACCATAAACCAATTGCTAAAATACATGGTTAATCCTACCTTTGTGAGTGCTGTGGAGAAGACTGGGGCACAAGGAGGCTTGGGTGGGGCTGCTGGACCCCTCACTGGAGGGGTCAGGGAGCAGCAGCTCACAGGTGGCTTTGGGTCAGAGCCCAGAGGAAGGCAGTGAGGAAGCGTGACTGTGCTGTGGGCAGGGAGGTGGCCAGAGCAGAGGTGTGTGGAAGAGTGGGCCTGGCAGCGAAGGGGTGCCTGTACCTGGGGCTGCTCGGCTCTGGCCTCTGCCAAAATTGAAAATGGTTTTCTTGCTCCTAGAAATGCTGGTCCCAACAGTAATCTCAGCATGTTAAAATTTGGAGGGAGAGTAGGATGTGTACCCACAGATGATGTGGTTCGTGCATTTCACCGTCTGTTTTATGACTTCTCTGGATGGTTTTCTTAGGTATTTTTTCTGGTGATTTTAAAGAAAATTGATGTAAGAGTTACTTCGAAATGTCTGTCCTGTCTCTGTGCCACTTCTGTCTGTTTTTTCCATTTGTTGGCTCCAGTTAATCGACTCTGTCCTCTAAAGGAATGGGTTTTGGATCTGTGATTCTGGTTAAGTGGTACAAATATAATCAGCAGAGTCTGCAGAGTTTTATGAACAGGGTCAGATGCACAGCTCCTTTTAGTGGCAATTTCCCCAGAGGTTTGTAAGTTGGATTATTTTGTAGAAGAGGGGGCACAGTGTTCTTTGAGAACAGCCAAATCATCAATCTTGTGTGGAGACACACCCAGAGGATCCTTTCCTGGGGACATGGAGGGTTTTTGTCCGGTGGCCATTGAGTTACTGCAGTCATTGGGGCCCAGTGACGCTGGGGACTTCTGTTTCTTTGAGCAGCAGCCTCACGCCCTCCTTTGATGTGGTAGTACAGTTGGAGTTCTTTTCTCCATGAGAATTCTCTTCCTCTGAGCAATAAACAAACTCTCTATCCTTGTGACTTCAGTTAGGGTTGTGGCAGTTATCCCTTCTACTTTTGCTGCCTCGCCAAGGCTTGGAAATCAGACTTGTTTATTCCAAACAAGAGGCTCTCTCTGGTTCTTAGGAGCATGCTGGCCGCCCCTGGACTGTTTCGGTCCTCACTTCCCTGCATCGGTATCCGCCCATCTGCTTAAATAATCCCCAGCAGGGAACCCGAAGACCCTCGTCCCCTCCCGCATGAGTGCAGGGCAGCCCTGCGCCATGGCTTCCTTTGCCATTTGGAAGTCATCTGCTGCCTCCCCGATGAGCCTGGCGCAGCTGCAACTGCTGGGAGAGGGAGAAGTACATCTGTTTTCTCTGAGAAAAATCTTTAGTATGCAAGTATATGTCCTTGAGCTTTTGTGGAATATTGACATGGTCCGTGGAGCCCGTGGTATCATACTGCAGTGTTACCGTGGGTAACAGCAAAGCTATTTGCTTTTCGTGGACTAAACACATCAGCAAGGAAATCTTGCTGTAAAATCACAAGGGAGTACATTTCATTTCGCAATCAATTATGGGAAAAAAATTGTAGGCTCAGTGCCGAAGATAATATAAAAGATCTGCTTTGAAATGTTTCCGAGGACAGGGACTGTGATCCCTTTCTCTCTGCTGAACACACTGTCCTAGTGTAACTGAAGAAAGCCCCCGAAGACATTTGGCAGCTTCATTTTGTGTTTTTCTGTCCAGAAAGATGAATGGAATTAAAATTCCAATTAGGCTAAATATTTTACTTCCCCCAAAAGAAATTCAGCTCTGTTTTCTGGCTAATGTTACCTATAGTTTAGAATAAGTATTGATGGCATTTTTAGTTCTTTTTGTCTCAGTATGCACGTTCTATAAATTTAAACCTCTGTCTGGGGTATCCAAACACATCTGATGTATTTCAATAGAATAATTATGCCATATGCTTTCATTTGTAAAACATCTATATTCCTGAGTAAATTTCTACAATGTGGTATGAAACAAGAGATCACAAATGCTAATTAGATTATGTAATAAAGGACTGCAGGCAAGTAATTAAAGAGGGGACTTATTTCCAGGGAGGCAAATCAACTCTGGCTCAGCAGTTCTGGTAGTGCAGCATGACTTCCAGGCATTTGAGTAAATAAAGACACCTGCTTCCAAATAAGGAAAGTGGGCTGTGAGAACCAGGCCTCTTTGTTGAAGCTTGTCTGGTGGTAACAAGAAGTTATCGTGGTTGCTGCTGACATTGGGCCTGGTTTGCTGGGTGCTAGACGAAGCCAGAGGCTGTTTCTTGGAGCCCACCATCCTCCTGCCCGGGTTTTATGTGCTGCCGCAGGGTCGTCCTCACTGAGGCGTTGGTGCTGGTTCCTTCCGTGCTGGATGCTAGGAGGGCAGCAGTTTCTGCACCCCGCCGTGGGTCACGGACCCTTCTCGTGGGCCTTCAGCCAGGTGTTGTGCCCCAGGGGTGCCTCAGTACGGGTGCCCTTGGATTTGCATGTTTGACTCTAGGCAGTGTGACTGTTTTGCAGCTCTTGGCTAACAAACTTATTATAAATCAAGAACACATGGATTTACATAACTGACAGTTCCTTCTGGAATAGAACTGTGCAGAAAATAAAAGTGAGTTAAGTAGCAAAAGGTAGGAGGGAAGAGTACCAGAGGGTTCCAACACCAGAAAAAATTCCCTCAGGACATTCAAGGATTGAACAGACAACCACAGTGAGCAGTTCCTTCCTTCCGAAGCTGCTTAGCTTGGGCTAAACCCCACACATGGCAGTGGAAGTATAGATGTGAATTTGCCACCCATGCACTTGAAATACAGCATTTGCTGTTTGTGAACCTACTCATTCCATAATTTGTCCTTAATATACTGTTAGAGGCACTTGTTTAAAATGTTGCAGAATACCATATGTTTTTTTCTCAGACATGCTTTCTGACTTGGTCGTCTTTGGTCTCTTTGAGCGAGCTGGGTCTTGATGAAAGAATGCTAAGCCATAAAGAAAAAATGACTTTTTTGGTTTTTATTATTGATATTTATAACTTGTTACGTATTGACCATTAAGATTGTCACCTAGCAGAAGAACAATCTTGTGATTATTAGAAATATTTCACGTTTGCGTAAAGAACACAATACTAGCTTCACAGCAAGATTATGGCATAGAACTTATCTGACTTAGCAGTTGATAATCATTGTCTGTGATATTTGCTCTTTAATGAAGATGGATGGGGAGGAAAGGAAAATATGTCTCTCTTGCCTCCCAGGGTACTTCTGCCTGCTTCTCTGTTGCTTCCTTTCTTTTCCCTCAGACCTAGGTTATTTCCTTGATTACTTTGTAAGTATCCTTAACTTTAAGCGGAATGTTTTTATGCATCTTAGTATCTGCTAGAATTTAAGCACAGAAACTTCCCATTAGCAGATTTATTATTGTTTCAAATTTGTGTTTATGGAAATGAGGAACATCTCAGTACATATTGTGCGTGTGCACATGTACAGACGCATACAACCCTTTCCAAAAAAGATGGCCTATGACATAAATCCCAAGAAGAATGTTTTAGGGAATGCCCAGTGTTCTTTTCACCTTAATAAAGGGGATCAGAACAAGAGTTCTTAAACCTGGCGTGTTGGAATGGGGCGTGTAAATCTTTCAAATCACAGTCAGATGTTTTGTGAATTGATGTACTTTTTGGTCAGTAAGATTAGAGTTTATTGACTTCTAAAAGGAAATCAGTTAAACGTTAAGAATAATCATATTAGAAAGTATTTTTCTTACTGGAATCCTTTAGAAATTAGTACTTTGTGAATTTATTTTTATTGTGGTTCTTATTTAGGCGTCTGATGCAGTGTCAGAAAATCTGGATTTGAGTCCCAGTTTCTCTCCTTCCTTGCCCTGGGACCAGGCATCTTAATCTGTAAAATGGGAAAAGGCTGATGACCTAGGGTGATTGAGAGAATCCAATGGCGTTCTCTTTATGAAGATACTTAGTACAGTATGAGTTGCCGCCGCATGATACTAATACGAGGTGGTGGTATGGATCCTGTCTTCTTGACCAGAGAGAAACAGAAACTCTGGGGCTGTTTTCTCCCTAAGGAAGCCTGTGGCCACCCAGTGTGAAGGAGAATGGCTTTCCTACTTTTCCAGCTCAAGCCTCTTGAAAACCCTGCATCCTGCCCACCTGGCTGCCAGGCTCTGCTGAGCTAATCCTCAGGATTGCTAGTGGCCGGCTGGTGGTATTTAGGGGACAAAAAAGAGCTGAAAAAGATTTAAATGCCCGGAGACTTCGGCACTTCACATACTCATTTCCAAAACACCTTGTTTTCCCCCTCCAGAAATGGCCCTCTTTGGGCCAGCCCCTCTCACTAGGCTACAGCTCCCTATTGCAGAAAGCGCTTCGTTCTTCTCACATTGAACTGCACCCTCCCTCTTCCTAGGAGTTCTGATCCTTCCTTAACGGGAACCTTTTCCTCCTCTTCTTCCTCCTCGATTTTGGTATTATGTTGTGATGCCCCTAAAAAATACTGTGCTTGAAGGAGTTGGTAGAATTATCAGTTCCTTCAAGTTTTGGAATTATTCAAGGGCAAAACCATTTGAGCCTCTTGTGAGCTATTGATTTGTGTGTGTGTGTGTGTATAAAAAACATATTTAAAGGAGGTGAATTGATCTGTTTCTTCATCCTCCCTTTTCTGCATATAGTTCTTATTGTTTCTTGAGTAAATTTTATTAATACATTATTGAGAAATTATCTCTAATTCTGTATGTTCAGATTTACCATTGTAAAATTTTGCCCTGTATTTTATTTGCATTAATTTTTTCCTGTCAAGATTTTCTCCTTTTATTGATCTATTGCAAATGAATGTGTTACCTTGGTTATACCTGTGTTTTCCTTGGTTATAGTAATTGGAGGTTATTTATTTTAAAATAACTGGATTCACTTCTCATCCCAATATTTTTGATTATTTATGCATGTATCTTTATTAATTCTGTTCTCTGCTTTCCTTCTTAGACTTTTGGATTAAACACATAGTATTTTTTTTGGCTTAGTAATGAATGTGTGTAATGCTGTGGGTTTTCTGTAAATAAATCTTTGGCTGGATTTGTAGCTCTTGGTGTTGCAGTATTTCACTAATATTTGTGGTGGTTTGGATTTTTTTATCTGATGTGTGGATGTGATCCAGTAATTTTCAGCTGCTTCATTTTGTTTCTCTTCATGTTGTTTCAGGTTTTATTGTGCACCCCTATTTTTAATTTGATGTTTCAGTGGCCTTTCTCCCAGTTCACCTTTGTTGCCAGCACGAGAAAATGTTCCTTGCCCTGAAGCAGTTTCTTCCTGCATTTGTAGCCCGCTGGAAGAGGGAAGCCTGGGGTCTCCCTTCCTGATCCTTTCCTAATTGGCAGTGATCTCCCCCCTCCCATGCTCATCTCTAAAAATAGTGACTAAGCCACCTGTTGGGACTTGGACATTAGTTTAGGGTCAGCAGAGAAGGTGGTACTCACAGGGAGATGAGAAAGGGGTACAGGTCTGGCATGCTCCTGTATTCTTCTGTAAGAGGGCCAGCTGTACCCCCAGTTCATGGTAACGTGGTGAAGACTGGTGACATGACGTATGACAGGCATCCAGCACAGAGCCTGGCATCTGAAAGGAAGGACAACCAGTGAGTGCTTCCTTCTCCACCTAGCCAGGCAGCTCCCCAGCTTTTTGTGCCGGGCTGCTCACTGCCTCCCCCACCTCGCCACCATGCATCTTTGCAGCTCTGTTTTCTCCAGAGAACACTTTCATTCTCCATCCGGCCTCTCCTTCACTCCGGGAAGCCTCTTCAGGTAGTAGTGAGGTGATTTGCTACAGAAACTCCAGTGTTTTTTTAAATGTAGCCTGCCTTCCCTATGGGAGTGGGTTGGAGACACTCAGCTGCTGTGTGCCTGAGTTGAGCGAACACCAGGGAGGATGAGGCCTGCCTTCCACATTGTCCAGTCCTGGTTTTCTCCAACACGAGAGGCTGTCACTGCTGGCGATTTCTTTCTAATAATGATCACCTGGGAGAATGGAAGGCTGGGCCATTGATTGTGTGGAAGCCTTGACCCTGGACGTTCTTCCAATTCAGCATTGTATGGCCTGCCCCCAACCGTTTAATTGTGTTGCTAGGATAATGTAAGAGTTTCAGATGCAGTTTGGAACTAAGGTAGAACATAGGAAGAGTGACCCACAGGGATGTAATGTTCTCCTGTGACTACAGGGTCCTCTCATTAACTAAAGAGGATTAAGTGACAGAACCAGACCTTATTTACCTAGGGTGTCTTGCATATGATCAGTGTGCCCTTTGAGTTAAATAATTAGCAATAGATCACTTTTCAGGAAGCAAAAACTGTTAGATTCAGCATTTGGGGCCTGCAGTAAACTGATAAAAGACATATTAGTGGGAGGAAACAGTTTTTATCTATGCACACAGGAGCCAGCAAAGGAAGCAGCTGGCTTGGTGGATATCCCACCAGAATATTCCTCACTATCACAGAAATGCAGGCAGCCATCTCCCTTCCCTCCCCCGTCCACCCACTGCTGCTGTTTGTCCTGGCAGAGCTGGCCATCCTGGACACAGAGCATGGCACCATCTAGCTTCTAGCTTCTCTTCTTTCCATGCCCGTGCACTCTGGGTGCCCATCAGTGCCCCTTCTACAGCCGCTCTAGGTCTTCCCCTGACCTTCTGCTTTTTCTCATGGCTCTTACTTTCCTTTTCTCTTCATGTATTTATGGTTGTAGGCAGTGGCTGGTCATTTGTTCTATCAGCAGAAGTTTCCGTGACTTCCCATTGCTTATTAAATTAAGTTCTAACAGCTGGCTTCAAGGGTGTCCCTCTCATTCCCAGCTGCCCTCAGTCAGCAGGGTTTTCCCTCACCTTCTGCTGGTCTCCTGCACCTGAGCCTGGGAGACGCACGCACCCGCCCCCTGCCCCAGGTTGGCAGGTCATAGCCCTTCAGGGAACAGCTCAGGTATTGCCTCCCTCCTGGAGCTCAGACGGACCTTCCTGAGCAACCGGGTCTTCCCTGTCTCTTGTGGCATCTGCTACTGGCTGTCTGATGCTAATTATTTGTGCACTTTTCTGTTACTAGAAGTTCCTGAAAGCCAGGGCCAGGGTGTTACTCATTCTGCATTCCCCCTCAGCCACCCCGGGTACCAAGTAGGTGTGTTATGTGTTAGATGAATCGGTTAGGAAATCCTGGCCTCCATGAGCCTGAGGATCAACCAGATAAACTTTTCGAGGTCAGGAATGGTTCCTGCACTTTGACGATGGTCAGGGGCTGCTCTGAAGGTAAAATGGGCAACAGGCTCGGATTTCTCCCAGGTTCACAAGCCTGCAGTTCAGACAGAGGACACTCTAGAGTTAACATGGTAATGGTAGTTAAAGTTAATGAGTCTTGCTTTGTACATGGCCTGACTTCATTCTTATCAAAGCCCTTCTGAAGAGCATGCGCATCAGCTCCGTGGGTAAGTGTGAAGTGGAGGCTGACGGCCAGGCCTTTGTAGTTGGCATCAGAGCTGGCCTGGGTGGAGGCAGAATGCAAACCAGGCCTTAAGGCTTTGAGGTCACACACATCATCTGTGCAGAAAGATACTTTTTACAAAAACTTATACTCTTAAGGAAGTCTGTGACCCCGCGTAATTTTAATAAAGCCCGCTGCATTGTTTGTACCTCTTAGCCTTTGGTTACAGCTGGTGAAATGTGGAGGCTGCCGAGGGCATTGCAGATGCTGAGCAGAGCTGCAGTTGTGAATTCCTGTTTTAAAATCTTCGTTGGTAACTGTGTGGCATCTGCCCTTTCTCATTTGTCGTTTTTTTTAAAAACCTTTGTGGGTTCATCTAACACCTGCCAAGCTTCTGTGAGAGTTGTCCTGGTTCTGGACAGCGATTCCAGGTTCTTAGGAATGTGGGGTCCTGGTTCTGGTCAGCGATTCCAGGTTCTTAGGAAGCACTTCCAACTACTTCAGGGCCAGTATGCCTAGAAGTGCTATGGTTATTGATGTTATGTCTACATTAAATTAATTTCTGCAAGCAAAAACTGCCAGAAGCAAAAGCCAGTGGTTTACAGCTCCTGTTACAGAAGGTGCATTTTTCTAATATGTTAAAAACTCCCACTTTAAAAAAAGGTGATAACCCAATGGAAAAATGGACAAAGGATATAAATAGCTCACAGGAAAGAAAATATGCATGACTCTTTAATATATAAAGATGTTCAGCCTTACAATAGAAGAAAGAGAAAAGTTCCCAGAAGCATCGTTTGTATGTGAATGAATTACTGCCTTAGTTTGCTGGGGCTGCTAGAACACTCTGCGGCAGACTGGGAGGCTTTAACAGGAATTCATGGTAGGGTGGGTTTCTTCTGAGGCCTCTCTCCTTGGCTTGTAAATGACGACCGTCTTCTCCCTGTATGCCCACATAGTCTTCCCCTGTGTGTGTCTGTGCCCTCATTTCTTTTTATGACACCAGCCATATTGGATCAGGGCCAACTCTAATGAGCTCATTGCAACTCAGTCACCTCTTCAAAGAGTCACCTTCTGCGGCATTGGAGTTGGGACTCCAGCAAGTGAATCGTGGGTGTGTGGAAGAGGGAAGTGCAATGCAGCCCATACAAATGACCAAAAAAAAAAAAAAAAAAGCTTGATGACACTGGAAAGGTGAAATTGGCACCTCAGACACTGCCGAGGCTGTATATGGGACAGCCTCTTTGGAGGGTAACTTGTCAATATCTGTTAAAATTCAGATGGAATCCCTTCACCCAACAGGTCTACTTCCAGGACCTAGCAAAATTGACAAGTGTGCAGCTCTTCCTTGACACCTGGGTCATCAGAGCAAAAAATGGAAACAATGTGAGCTCAGTAAGGCATGGGCCAATAATGTTGGTTTTAAAAAATGAGGAAGTCCTTTATATAGGGACTGCGCTTCAAGAAACTTGAGGTGATCGGGTGCGGCGGCTCATGCCTGTAATCCCCACACTTTGGGAGGCTGAGGCGGGTGGATCACCTCAGGTTGGGAGTTGGAGACCAGCCTGGCCAACATGGAGAAACCCTATCTCTACTAAAAATACAAAGTTAGCCGGGCATAGTGGCATATGCCTGTAATCCCAGCTACTCAGGAGGCTGAGGCAGGAGAATCACTTGAACCCAGAAGGCAGAGGTTGTGGTGAGCCGAGATCATGCCACTGCACTTCAGCATGGGCAACAAGGGTGAAACTTCGTTCCCCCACCCCAGAAAAAAAAGAAAAAAACTTTAGGTAAAAAGCAAAGTAATCAACTGTTTGGGTAAAAGTCGGGGTTAGATTTTGTAGGTATTTGCTTGTGTGTGCATAAATATTTTTCTCTGAGGTTACTTAGATGTCATGATGATTTGTTGGGGCAGGGAGGGTTGGTTTGCTGGGTGATGGGTGCCCATGGTGGGTGGGTCTCACTGTATATACTTTGGTACCTTTCAAATTTTGACTCCTGAATTTATTAATTAAACGAATACTTTTATTTCCCTGATGAGAAAATTGTATCACGAGGTCATTTATGACTTAGGTTATTCAAGGTTATTTAAAAAAACATGAAATTATTCAGATTAAAGTCCTCTTTGTGCTGAGAAGCCTGCTGGTTTATTTGTCTTGGGGAAGGAGTGCCTTAGAAGTCATGATTTGGAAGGTTTTATGAGGACAGCGATTCCACATCTGCAGGACAGAGCTTGGACCTTCCCGGAGAACAGGCCACCACTCAGACACTCCTGCCTCGAGGGCTCCGGTGCAGAATACGTGAATCATTGGACCAGGCTTCATTTTGCTCAGGAACTATTTAGTCTTGTTAATTGGGCCCTTTTGGTTTTACCAGGTTATTCGGAGGCATTTCTGGGCAATGACGCTGATAAAGCTGATTGTACTTTGCATCTGTTGAGCACCATGAACTTTGCCAAGTGGTTTCCTACTCATGATCTCATTTTATTTTCACTTGGAACCGTGATATTGCAAGCAGAATTCTGATTCACATCTTGTTACGGATGAGAAATTTGGAGGGTTTAAATGACTTGCCTGATGTGTCCTGGTAAATGCTCATCTTCCTGCTGTAGGAGTTTCAGTGTATAAGCCAAGATGCGGGAGAATGGCTGGACAGTGCTTCTGGTTCAGGAACCACGTCAGACTTACCAACGTCCATTGTGGATGTAGTATAGTTCAGGGGTTTCCAGTTGGGTGATTTTTGTCCCCTGGGGGACATTGACGATGTTTGGAGACATTTTCGGTCATCAGAACTGGGGGTGTGTCACCAGCGTCTAGTGGGCAGAGCCAGGGGTGCTGCTAAACACCCTGCAGTGCATGAGGAGGTCCGCAGCAGAGCTGAGCAGCCCCACAAGTCAGTGCTGGGGTGGAGGACACCTGGTGCAGCTGAAAAGGAGACCCTTGCCTGCATCCCTCAAAGCCTGTCTCTTACTTTTACAGGCTTATCTGTGTGTTCACCTTTGAACGTTTCTTCCTTAGGATTGGTACTCCTGACTTTTTAATGATCGCCATTCTAACTGGTGTGAGATGGTATCTCAGTGGGGTTTTGATGTGCATTTCTCTAATGACCAGTGATGGTAAGCTTTTTTCCACGTTTGTTGCTACATAAATGTCTTCTTTCGAGAAATGTTTGTTCATATCCTTCACTCACTTTTTGATCGGGTTGGGTTTTTTTTTTTTTTTTTTTTTTT
>NW_016107377.1:5522398-5525645 GCF_001604975.1 Cebus imitator
TTGGGTAAATTGTTAAAGTGCTTTGTAGATTCCAGATGTTAGCCCTTTGTCAGATGGATAGATTGCAAACATTTTCTCCCATTTTGTTGGTCGCCTGTTCACTCTGATGATATTTTCTTTTGCTGTGCAGAAGCTCTTTAGTTTAATTAAATCCCATTTGTCAATTTTGGCTTTTGTTGCCGTTGCTTTTGGTGTTTTAGTCATGAAGTCTTTGCCCATGCCTATGTCCTGAATGGTATTGCCTGGGTTTTCTTCTAGGTTTTTATGATTTTAGGTTTTAATGCTTAAGTCTTTAATCCATCTAGAGCTAATTTTTGTGTAAGGTGTAACGAAGGGGTCCAGTTTCAGTTTTCTGCATATGGCTAGTCAGTAAAAACTGACTAGCATTTATTAAATAGGGAATCCTATTTCCCCATTGCTTGGTTTTTGTTAGATTTGTCAAAGATCAGATGGTTGTAGATGTGTGACGTTATTTCTGAGGCCTCTGTTCTGTTGCATTCGCCTATATATCTGTTTTGGTACCAGTACCATGCTGTTTTGGTTACTGTAGCCTTGTAGTATAGTTTGAAGTCAGGTAGCATGATGCCTGCAGCTTTGTTCTTTTTGCTTAGGATTGTCTTGGTTATATGGGCTCTTTTTTGGTACCATATGAAATTTAAAGTAGTTTTTTCTAATTATGTGAAGAAAGTCAATGGTAGCTTGATGGGGATTACATTGAATCTATAAATTATATTGGACAGTATGGCCATTTTGACAAAATTGATTCTTCCTATCCATGAGCATGGAATGTTTTTGCATTTGTTTGTGTCTTCTCTGATTTCCTTGAGCAGTGGTTTGTAGTTCTCCTTGAAGAGGTTCTTCACATCCCTTGTAAGTTGTATTCCTAGGTATTTTATTCTCTTTGTAGCAATTGTGAATGAGAATTCACTCATGATTTTGCTGTCTATTATTGGTATATAGGAATGCTTGTGATTTTTGCACATTGATTTTATGTTCTGAGACTTTGCTAAAGTTGCTTATCATCTTAAGTAGGTTTTGGGCTGAGACAAAGGGTTTTCTAAATATCCAATCATGTCATCTGCAAACAGAGACAATTTGACTTCCTCTTTTCCTATTTGAATACCCTTGCCTGATTGCCCTGGCTAGAACTTCCAATAGTATGCTGAATAGGAGTGGTGAGAGAGGGCATCCTTATCTTGTACCAGTTTTCAAAGGGAGTGCTTCCAGCTTTTGCCTGTTTAGTATGATATTGGCTGTGGGTTTGTCATAAATAGTTCTTACTATTTTGAGATATGTTCCATTAGTACCTAGTTTATTGAGTTTTTAGTATGAAGGGGTGTTGAATTTTATTGAAGGCCTTTTCTGCGTCTGTAGTCATGTGGTTTTTTTTGTCTTGTTTCTGTTTTGTTTTTTTTTTTTTTTTTAGAAACATTGTGAGCTGTGGCAATGATATCCCCAGTACCCTCGGTTGATTCATGATTAGGAAATGAACTCCACCATATGCTAAGTGTATGAAGTTGGGCATGTTAATTAACCTTTTTTTTTGTTTGTTTTTGTTTTTGCTACCATGCCCCTTATTAAAAATAGGAGTATGAGCATGAGAACAAGCATAACATTTTTAAAGCAAGAGATGGTAAAGGGAAAAATAATTTCAGCACAGTGCTCCAGATCAGTGTGGCAAAAAAACCAAATCAACAGATACTCCCAAGCAGCTGAGTCTGCAGGAGAGGAGCAGGTGGCAAAGAACTCCAGCATTGCCCTAGCATCAGCCACAAAAGCTCAATTTACCTGAAACAGGAAGCCCCTGCCTTACCTTAATGCCCACAGGGGGAGACCAGGTAAAGCACCAGTGAATTCTTTTTTTTAAAGCTCCGTAAGGGTCATCTATTTTATTCCCAGCACCAATCTGCCACAGTGCCTGGCATTCAGGAGGCACATATAACATACTGAGTAATTGGTGGAAAAACAAACGCTACCAAACTCCATCAGATATTCAATAAACACCTGTCCGGGGGCCAGTGCCCTGGGTCATGTTTTTCCCTTGAGATAGAATGCTTCTTTCTTTTCTTTTCTTCTTTTCTTCTTTCTTTCTTTCTTTTTTTTTTTTTTTAGAAGAAGAAAGAAAAGGAAAAAAAAGAATGAAGAAGAGGGAGAGAGAACAGGGGTGTTGCTTTATTGCCCGGGCTAGAATGCAGTCTAAAAATGCATATGCCTGTAATTGTGTTTAATAATAGAGACATGAAAAAAAAAATGAGGGAAGAAAATAACTAACAAACAGCCAACCAATATTTTATTTAAACCTGTAAATAGGTGTGATGTGGTACTGATAAGAGTGTATATTTTGTGTATTTAAAGTGGAGAGTTATATAAATGTTAATTAAGTCTACTTGTTCCGGATCTGAGTTCAAGTCCTGGATATCGATGTTAATTTTCTGTCTCATCGATCTGTCAATATTGATGTTGAAGTCTCCCACTATTATTGTGTGGGAGTCCAAGTCTCTTTATAAGTCTTATATATCTGGGTATTTCTGCATTGGGTGCGTATATATTTAGGATCTTTAGCTCTTCTTGTTGCATTGATCCTTTTATCATTATGTAATATCCTTCTTTGCTTCTTTTGATCTTTGTTGCTTTAAAGTCTATTTTATCAGCAAAGATTGCAACTCCTGCTTTCTATTTATTTATTTATTTATTTATTTATTTATTTATTTTTGCTCTCCATTTGGTTGGTAAATTTTTCTCCATGCCTTTGTTTTGAGTCTTTATGTATCCTTGCATGTGAGATGGGTCTGGATGTAGCATACCAATGGGTCTTGGTTTTTTTTGCCTGTCTGTATCTTTGGATTGGGGGATTTAGTTGATTTAAATTTAGAATTAATAACAATATATGTGAGTTTGATACTGCCATTTAATGTTAGCTGGCTGTTTTGCCCATTAGTTGATGTAAGTTCTTAATTATGTTGATGTTCTTTATTTTTTGGTATTTTTTAGAAAGGCTGATACTGGTTGTTCCTTTCTATTTGTAGTGGTTCTTTTAGAAGCCCTTGTAAAGCAGGCCTGGTGGTGATGAAATCTCTGAGTGCTTGCTTGTTCACAAAAGATTTTATTTTTCCTTCGCTTATGAAACTTAGTTTGGCTGGATGTAAAATTCTGGGTTGAAAGTTCTTTTCTTTAAGGATGTTGAATATTGGCCCCCACTCTCTTCTAGCTTGTAGGGTTTCTGCTGAGAGATCTGCTGTGAGTCTGA
>NW_016107377.1:5526050-5541013 GCF_001604975.1 Cebus imitator
TAAATTGTGTATTCTTGTTAACATTTCGTGGAACCTTTTTTCAAAGTTCTTAGTTTCTTTGCATTGGGTTAGAACAAGTTCTTTTAATTCCCAGAGGTTTCTTATCATCCACTTTTTAAAGCCTGCTTCTGTTAATGGAACACACTTGTTCTCCATCAGGCCTTGTTCCGTTGCTGATGAGGAACTGTGATCCCCTGTAGAGGGAGAGGCATTCTGATTTTGGGTATTCTCAGCCTTTTTAGGCTGATTTCTTCCCTTCATTATAGATTTATCCATCTGTGGTCTTTATAATTACCGTCTTTATAGTTGGGTTTCTGAATGGACGTCCAACTTGTTGGTTCCCGGCGCTAAAATCTGAGCAACCCACTGCGCCGGCCAAAACAGTGGTGTTATGATTGATGGTGTTTTTCTGACTCTGCACCACGAACCACCGCACCAAGGCAACGGCAAAACCGCCTCGCCGGCCACAAGAGTCGCACTGGTGACCCGTGGGTCTCCTCCGCTGGGAATCTCCTGGTGCGTGAGCAACAAAAATTGATCTGAAAGTGTGGCGTCCTCTCGTTCTCTGCACTTTCAGTGGGAGCTACAGTCCCGAGCTGCTAGTGATCAGCCATCTTGGATCGCTCTCTTCGTTTCTGTTTATGTGATGGATTACGTTTATTGATTTGTGTATGTTGAACCAGCCTTGCATCCCAGGGATGAAGCTGACTTGATCATGAGTGGTAATCTTTTTGATGTGCTGATGGATTTGGTTTGCCAGTATTTTATTGAGGATTTTCACATCGATGTTCATCAGGGATTTTGGCCAGAAATTCTTTTTTACTTGTGTCTCTGCCAGTTTTGGTATTAGGATGATCCTGGCCTCATAAAATGAGTTAGGGAGGAGTCCCTCTTTTTCTGTTGTTTGGAATAGTTTGAGAAGGAATGGTACCAGCTCCCCTTTGTACCTCTGGTAGAATTCGGCTGTGAATCTGTCTGGTCCTGGGCTTTTTTGGTCGGTAGACTATTAATGCCTCAATTTTAGAACTTGTTATTGGTGTATTCAGGGATTCACCTTCTTCCTGGGTTAGTCTTGGGAGGGTGTGTGTGTCTAGAAATTTATCAGTTTCTTCTAGATTTTCTAGTTTATTTGCGTGGAGGTGTTTATAGTATTCTCTCATAGTAGTTTGTATTTCTGTGGGATCAGTGGTAATAACCCCTTTATCATTTTTTATTGTGTCTATTTGATTCTTCTCTCTTTTCGTCTCTATTAGTCTGGCTAGCGGTCTAGCTGTTTTGTTAATCTTTTGAAAAAACCAGCTCCTGGATTCATCAATTTTTTTTTTTTGAAGGAGTTTTCAGAGGCAGGAGGAAAAGTGACAGGCCCTGGAGAATGGGCTGCCTCCTCTCCTCCCCTTCCACGACGTCCCACTACTTCTAAGGGAAACCCTAAGATGATGTTTAACCCGGGCTACAAGGTCAGCCTTTCTCTGTCACGGTCCTTGAGGTCACTGTCTACCCTGCCCCTCCTCCACTTCCATTTCTGTGGCAGGGAGAAAGGAGGGGAAATGTGCCATCCTTAGTGGTTAGCATTGGTTGTTAGGGTCTTCCTCCATTAGTGGCTGGTGCATGCAGAGCACAGGCAGAGAGCCCCAGGCATGCCAGATGGTGGTGCAGCTGCTGCCCCTGTCCAGTGGGCTCCATCCGGTCCCCAGGGCCGAGCTTCAGCAGCTGGAATGGTTTCACACCTGAAACCACCTTTGCAAAATTATGACTGAGACAGTGAAGATCTAACTTAACTGACTCCATCTTGCTTCTAACCTCCAAGCCGTCCTTATTCATTCCTGGGCACAGGCTGACCTAACTTTGGGAGCACAACTTAGTATTTATAGTTTAAACAAAGATGATAACAGCCCTTTCCCAAAGCAGACCTTCTTGACTGGGGATTAGATTGCCTTTGTAGGACTAACACTGGCCACAAGATCAGAAGCGACGGTTTAGGAATCATGCAGCTGGAGGCTACAAGATTCTGACTCCCTCTAAACTGCTCCTAAGATCAGTGCTTGAGATATTTTACAGACCCCGCACTTGATGGATCAGCTGGTACCGTCCAGATCAATAAACTGGCTCATCTGATCTTGTGGCCCCCCCACCCAGGAACTGACTGAGCACAGGAAGACAGCCCCGACTCCTTATGGTTCCATCTCTGACCAGTCAGCACTTCGGGCTCACTGGTTTCCCCCCACCCACCAAATTATCCTTAAAAACTGCTCCTGAATGTTTGGAGAGACTGATTTGAGTAATAATAAAACTCCGGTCTCCTGCTCAGCCAGCTCTGTGTGAATTGCTCTTTCTTGATTGCAGTTTCCCTGTCTTGATGAATCAGCTGTATCTAGGCAGTGGGCACAGCGAACCCCTCAGGTGCTTATACACCCAGTGAAGTTGAAAAGCAGGTTCCACCCAGAGTGGAGCTTTTCCTGACATGATGTTCCACCCCGTGGTTGTTGGGGCTGGAGTGTGAGTCACAGGCCCAGCCCAGGTATTTGAGACGCAGTGACCTGAATAAGGACTTGAGCCAGTTTCCTGAGTGCCCTGGAGCCTGGTGAGCCTCGTGTCTGGGTAGCCTTCCCACCCACTGCGTCTGCTACCAGGAAGGAGCTGGAGGTTAAACAGGCAAAGCTGTCTTTTTTCTCCATCGTCCTCTCCAGGAAGCAGGTGGCTTTGGTCCTGAGGAGTGGTTTGCTCTGGGTGGACAGCTTCTGGATGTTCTGTTGTTGCTTGCACATCCCGGGAGGGATCCGGGCAACACTGAAAACCTGGTTGATGTGTCCTGCGAGAGCTCCTTAAAGGAGAAAGTAGCCAGGTGACAGTTATTTTGTTTACCTGGCAGGTAGTGACCTACCTTGGTCAGATTGAGAGCAGCAGTGAACTGAGGAGGGTGGAGCTTTGGAAGTGCAGATGAACAGTGGGGTACACACTTGTGCCTTGCTGCTTCAGGAAGCTGCCTAGTGACACTCAGTCCCCTAAGTCAGCAAAAGATTGTTTCCCAGGGTGTCATATTGGACAGCTGGTTGCAGGGGGAGAAGAGGCTGGGGGAGATTACCTCCCTGCTGGGAGCTTGCCTTGCTGTGAGCAGACTTACTGCCCAGAAAATAGAAGGGATGGGAGCCAGTTAAACAGCAGTCATTAAAAGGGGGGTGGGAGTAGGAATGTCAAAGTTCCCAGCCCTCCTAAGAGAAAAGTGATGTAGATTTCCATGCCATCCAAAAAGATACTGGTGTTTTCCTGGAAGAGCTTACTGTGGCTTGCCCATTCCCCGGAAGCATGCATTGTGGAAGCCTGCAAGAGAGTGTGTGTGTGAGAGGAAGGTGTGCTGAAGGACTCTCTTGATGGTGGAAGCTGCCCTGAAATCAAAACCTGGGATCAGCAAGCCTCCTCTAGGCAGGTGCCCTTGACTGGGTGGTTAGTGAATGAGTGGCATGCCTGGCCCTGTGAGTTGGGTGTCAGACACATTCGAAGCTTCTGCGCCTTGTCCAGTCAAGACTGAAGTTGTCTTTATTATCTTAGTAGTCAAGGGCATTTAAAAGCTTGAAAAGCATTTGACATATGTTAAAACTTAGACTGTTTATTTGGACTGTCTTAGAATCAACTCCAGATGGCAGGATTGAGTTGGGATTTTGAGAGGAATGTATTGTATAAACACAGTGAATCTTGCCATCAGTGGCTCCCTAGAGTTAACACGAGTTACCCTTCCTTGGTCACGGGGTCCACAGTTAACATTTACTGAGCTGGAGCATGCCAGCACTGTCCCTGGGCACTTGAGTTTGCTGTAAGTGGAAAACACAGAGAAATAAACCTGAAATGAAAATTAGAGCAATCGATATAAAAGTAAAGTTTGCCCAGGGCGTGGGGAGGGAAGACAAGTGAAGGGTTTTCCTGACTTGCGGAAACTCCAAAAGCAAAAAGGCCTGGGAGGTTGGGATGCGTTCTGGAAGGGTGAGCCCAGCTGGAGTCAGCGCAGTGAGACCTGCAGTGGGACGAGCGAAGGGGTCTTCCTCAGATATTCTGGGAGCTGGGCACAGTGCTCTCCTGAGGGGCCAAAGAACCTCAGAAGGATTTCTTCTTCTTTCCTCCGTGCGTGCGAATGCCACCACCGAGTCCTGAGTCAGCGGTGAAGCAGGCTGGTGTCCCAACCCCGTGAACCCACTGTGAACCCGCACTCTGGCGGTGGCGTCCTGTGCCAGCCATGGGTTCTTGGCCGCTCGCCATGGCCAGGCTCTTGGCCAGGGCCTTGTGCAGAAGCTCAGGAGACAGCTGCCCGGGTCTCTGGGTTGTGAAGCGGGAGTCGGGATCCAGATCCTTCCCAGGCTCGTCCCTGTTCCCTACACTGCCTGCCTCCCCCAGGAGGGCGGGGGATTTTCAGGTGTGTTTTCCAGGGAGTAGCACTTTGGGATTTGTGTTTTTAAAAAGAGAACTCTGGAAGTCATGAGGGCTGAGTAGCTTCAAGAGAGACCACAGGGAAGACAGGTGCAGAGCTGGGTACCGTGGGGAGCTGGGGCCTTGAGAGGACCCAGACATGCATGTTAGGCCAGGTCTGCTTTTTTGGAAAGCTCCCTGAGCAGGGGGAGATTGTGGCAGTTTTTGGAGCTGCTAGAACAGGCAAGTGAGTCAGAGGCCACACTAGGCGGCCCCTCTGCTCACAGGGACCTGGAGACATGGTGGAGGTATGGGGGAAGCTTAGTGCTATGGGAGGGAGAGGGAGGAGAGGGTCTTGTCAGCGCACTGCTGCCCTGATGTGTGTGACGCCTCTGCCTCGAGTGGCTGCGGGTTCTCAGTGCTGGCTGTGCCTGAGGACCCCCTCGCCCCGTGAAGTGGCCTAAAAATGGAAACACCCTGGTCCCGCTTCCGAGATCCTGGGACAGTGGGGCTGGAACACACTCCCTGGAGCCCTCAAGTCTGGTGTGGGCCCCCGATCACTTCCCACGGCTCCCGCCCAGATCATGATGGGGGTTTCCCTGCACTCGGGGGGTTGCTGCTCACTTCTCGGTTTGATGTACTTTCCTTGCTGGTATTTGTTTGTAAAACTTTCTAGTTCCTATGTAATAGTGAAAAATACCCTTTGATTATTAAAAAAAAATTCCCTGTATTCACTTTGAAAGTGATTTGTTTCTGTTTTTGTTTTATAGGATACAAAACTATGGATAATAATGGAATATCTTGGTGGAGGCTCCGCACTAGATCTAGTAAGTATTACGTTGGATGCAGAATACATATAAACCTTTTTCTCAAGAAGCTGGGGTTTTAAAGAATCCGTTGTATGTATCCATTTCTTTTTCTTTCAAGCTGTATTAAAAAAGGAATGAAACTATTCCTTATGTGTTTTTGCTTCGTATATATTACTAAAAATTGTTGGTCTACTTTTTTTTTTTTTTTTGAGACAGTCTTGCCCTGTTAACCAGGCTGGAGTGCAGTATGGCACAGTCAGCTCACTGCTACTTCCACCTCCTGGGCACAAACGATTCTTGTGTCTCAGCCTTCCAATTAACTGGGACTACAGGTGTGTGGCACCATGCCAGGCCAATTTTTTTTTTTTTTTTTTTTTTTTAAAGTAGAAATAGGATTTCACTGTGTTGGTCACACTGTTCTCAAACTCCTGACCTGAAGCGATCCCGCCCCCTGCCCCACCCCGCCCCCACCGTGTCAGCCTCCCAAAGTGCTGGGATTATAGGCATGAGCCACCACACCCAATCTATAGGCCTACTTTTTAAAGAAGCAATGAAGGATCATGCCTAGAATTACATCACCTAAGAACGGTTTGGTAGCTTATTTTCTGAAACAGATGTTATTTACTTTTGTAGAGCTGTTATCTCATCATCGTTTAATATTTCACCTGACAACTTAGTTTCCACAACGAGCATGTAATATTTTCATTTTGGAAGTAAGAGGCAGGCTGTGATTACTGAGGTCGGGTGTTGGACGTGGGAGCATGGTCATGCCCAGGGGAGCACACATTTCCCCGCTTGCTGGCGCTGCCAGGGTGTGGAGGTGGGGCTGGCCTGTACCACGGATGTCTCCTCCTCTGAACTCCCCTGCAGTGACTTCTGTGGCCTCCAGTCCACACGTCGGGTAGTGGAAGCCAGGTGGAGGTGGCTGTACTGTCCTGGTCTGAGATTCACTTGTGTAAAACCTGGCTTCCTGTTGGGTTTTGATGCAGTGCTCACAGATAACCAGCATATATCACGAGCACAGTTGAAGTCATCCTTGAAACATAGTAAATGCAAACTTTTTTTTTTTTTTTTTTAAAGAATTTGTACAGCCGTTTAGCACTTGCTATCTCATCCCCGCTGTGATTATGCAGCAAAGTCGCTGTGATAAGCACTCTGTCCCCACCCCTCCTTCTAAGCACAGAGCATTTAGGTGGGTGGTGATTTTCAAGATAGGCCAGATCTGTCTTTGTAGTATTAGAGGATGGGTCCCAGATGATTGACAGCCATCAGGATGACGGGCTGCAGTTTCCACTGCTGTTGCAGGGAGAGTGAAGGAAGGTGTGTTTTTTTAGTATAGGCTGCACAGATTTGATTCATTAAGGAAAGAAAGCCCCTTTGAGAGGAAACTTCAAAGGCCTGGTACAGTGGCTCATGCTTATAATCTGTGCACTTTGGGAGGCTGAGGTGGGAGGATCAGTTGAGCCCAGAAGTTTAGGACTGGCCTGGGCCACACTGCAAAATCCCATCTCTACAAAATTATTTAATTCTAAAATAAATAAATAATTTAAAAAAGAAAAAAACTTCTTTCTCACAGTAATAGTAGCAATTGCTAGGTTTTTTTTGGAAGATAAACTTCTGAAACTATATGTATCTCCAGGAGGCTAATGTACCCAATTTACATACTCAGACAGTGTTACAAACCATAGAAACAATTGATAAAAATAGTATTAAAAAGGGAGATTTTGGTTGGGCGCTGTGGTTCATTCACCATGCCTGTAATTCCAGCACGTTGGGAGGCCGAGGCAGGTGGATCACGAGGTCAAGAGATGGAGACCATCCTGGCCAACATATTGAAACCTCATCTCTACTAAAAGTACAAACATTAGCTGGGCGTGGTGGCATGCGCCTGTAGTCGCGGCTACTTGGGAGGCTGAGGCAGGAGAATTTCTTGAACCTGGAAGGCAGAGGTTGCAGTGAGCCAAGATTGCCTGAGACTCCATCTCAAAAACTCAAAAGGGGGGAGATTTCAAGAAAAATTAATATGATATGAAAATTATGTTAAAAAGGGAAAAACAGCAACATAGTGGGATTACTTTTACGACTTATTTTGGTTCCTTTCCATAAATATTCACAGTACGTAAAGAGCTTTTCATTTTTTCACTCTGTTGGGAAATACTACAGAAATGTAGAAAATTACTTCATTTTCTGTAATTAGATTTACTATTAAGTGAATTTCATTTGTAGTATGAAGTTGTTTGCAGGGGCTCTTTCCAACGTTAAGTCCTTCAGAAGAGCAATTCCAGTAATGCTTTAGAATGTTCATTTTTAATGGTATGATAATTTGTTTGATGATAACCTTCTTCAGATTTCTTTGAATTGCAGTCTGTGAAATTTTAGACATTGCAGTTGGAAGGAAGGGTAAAACTCTCCACTAAAAAAAAAAAACCCAGATGGTGTGAGACTCCCAGCAAACCACTGTTCACTTATGCTTAAGGAGTGCTGGTGACAAGGGAAAGACACTCCCTTTTGAATGTCACTAATCATCTCATTTAATTGGTGCTGGGATGGAGACCCTGGGGTGAGAGGTCCCAGCTAGCAGATAGAGCTGGGCCTGGACCCTGGCTCTGCTAGCTCAGAGCTTGTGGTCTCCCTTGACCCCACGCTGTCCTTCCCCGACCTCTGATGTTGTCGTCTTTCTTCATCTTTTACCCTTTTCTGTTGGCCTGCTCTCAGCCCTGCAAAGAGGCCATGCTTTGATGGAATGGGGTGTTTTGGAGGTAGGCTGGGAGCTGTCGCTGTCTTTACTTCCTTCCCATATCCACACCACTGGGCCCTCTCTAGGTGCAAGGGTCTCCCGGAGCCGAGGAGAATTGAAAGCCCATCAGGAATTTTACAGATGCATGGGGTGCCCTAGAGAGGGGAAGTGACTTTGCCCCAAGTTGAAGATTGGGTGGCAGACAACATGGCCTATACATAAATCTTGGGCTCCACACATCAGTGCGAAGGACGAAGCGGAGAGGCTTTAGGACTTGAAGGCTGGGAGGAGCCCAGGTCTGCTGTCGGACATGGGCATTCCTCAGCTGGCACGGGGTACATCCGTTAGCAGCTGCCTTTTCCACTCTCCGGGTGCTTTTTAACTTTTAAAACGATGCAAATTTGGGATCTTGTTTGGCAAATAAAGAGACAGTATTATTATTACTTTTATTTATTATTTTTGTAAGACAGAGTCTTGCTCCATCACCCAGGCTGGAGTGCGGTGGCGCATTCTCGGCTCACTGCAATCTCTGCTTCCTGGGTTCAAGTGATTTTTCTGCTCCAGCCTCCCAAGTAGCTGGGACAACAGGTGCATGCCACCATGCCCAGCTAATTTTTGTATTTTTAATAGAGATGGGATTTCACCATATTGGCCAGGCTGGTCTCCAACTCCTGATCTCATGTTCTACCTGCCTTGGCCTCCCAAAGTGCTGGGATTACAAGCGTGAGCCACCACGCCCAACCAGAGAGACGGTATCATTAAGAGCCATGAATATAAAATAGGCATACATTTTATTTTGAATGCACGTATTTGAGTGTGCTCTGTTAAAAAAAATTTAAAATAAAACGGTAAATTGAAATTCAGTGTCCATATGATTCCCAAGGCCACTGTGCTCTTTGGAATGTAGCTTGAAAACTACTGACGTCAGTCATCTCTCAAGTGCCAGCCACCTGCAGGGTGCCCTGACTTAGAAGAGCATAAGAAGTAACATGCAGTCCAAGACACCCTAACGTACAGTGCAGTCCATCTTTGTAGCCTAGTGAGGGAATCATTTTTAATTCATCATAGACTTGTGTCCTCCTGTGTGTCGGGCTGTGCTCTGGCCATTCGGGTTATTGTGGTGGACACAGCAGTGGAGAGTCCTGCTCTCGGGGAGGACTGTGTCTGTGGGGGAGGGCTGTCAGTTACACTGTTTGTTAGAAGGTTCCTTCCCACAGGGAAAACAAGTCAGGGGGACGTGAATGGGGAGCTGGAGTAAGGATGAGCCACAGAGGGCCTGTGACAGAAGGTTTTAGCTGATTAAAAGATCAGTCAGTGTTGTCAAAGAATCCGACGGACAACCTTGGAATCTAATTACAAAGGGACTATGCTACATAAATCAGTCACTTAATCAGGCAGAGATGTTTGACAAACTTAAAAAATGAATACACAGCATGGGTTTTAAAAATTGAGATGGCACGTACATTAACGTATAGGCCAAGTTGCTATCACAGTAGCTCTAAAGCTGTGTCTCACAAAAGATAGAAATTAATTTCTCCCCCGCATGTGGGGTCAGTGGCTCTGGTCCACACTGTCGTGGTCTGTGCTTGTGGGTGGCTCCACCATCTGGAGCCCCAGGCTTCCCTCGGTCTTCAGCCATTGTCCTCTCCTGCTGCCAGTGCTTCAGGGCCAGGACCAAGCAGGGGCCCTTTGTTCCTGCCTGTCCTGTTGGCGAGGTCTTAGTCACGTGACCACAGCCTGCTGCTCAGAGTCTGGGAAATGTGGTCTCTTGTCGTGGCTGTGCCCCTGGCTGATAGCTTTGAAGCAGGGGAGGACAGACTCGGGGAGAACGAGTTAGATGTCACCCAGAGGTAGGATGTGGTCTAGGTTTATTTCCTGGCTGCTATTGGAAGAGTCTGTAACTGCCTAAATGATGGAGACCATATTCTGTGGGGTAGAAAGCAGCTGAATACCCTTCATAGTGAATTTTGATGCAGCAAGGATTTCCCCCGAAGTAAGTAGAGTTTATCTCTTTTTCTCCCCTTCCCCCTCGTTCCCCATGGGCATATAAATCAATGATGGATGGTGTTCAGGCCAGATTTCAAAGGGCAGAGCCATGCAGATAGTCATCATAGAGCCAGCCCTTCATTAACCAGGGGAGGATTTCCCACGAGTTTTCCTTACCTCTTCCACTTAGCGCCCCTTGGGAATGACAGCAGGCTGTTCTGCTGTTGCTTTTGGGAGACTTGATAATGGAAAGGAGGGTGATCAAGCTGGGTCTAGCCACAGATTATTGATATCTGCTTGGGCAAAGACTTGGTGAAGTAATAGATTGGAGATGGAACCCGACTCTTTTTTTTTTTTTTTTTGGGAGACGGAGTCTTGCTCTGTTGCCCAGGCTGGAATGCAATGGTGCGATCTTAGCTCACTGCAACCTCCACCTCCTGGGTTCAAGGGATTCTCCTACCTCAGCCTATCACGTAGCTGGGATTACAAGCATGTGCCACCATGCCTGGCTAGTTTTCATATATTTTTAGTAGAGACGGGGTTTCACCATGTTGGCCAGGCTGGTCTCGAACTCCCGACCTCAGGTGATCCACCCACCTCAGCCTCCCAAAGTGCTGGGATTACAGGCGTGAGCCACCATGTCCAGCCTCTAATGTGACTTCGATCTTTGACCGACTGGTTTCCCCTGCACTCCACGGTCGTGAACAAAAGCAAATACTCCGACTCTCTATCCTCCTCCCTCCTTTCCCTCAGGTGATGAGAAAAGTCTGTGTTCCTCGTTTTAAAAATTAAAATTTCTACGTTCTGTGAACACTGAAAAATAGATGTGGAGAAAGCAGACTAAAGGCAAGATTTTCCAGCTTGTGTTCTTTAGAATACTAGTTTCCACATGCATTTCTTAAAAATAAGACACTTGGTCAGATAACTGGGAAAAACTACGTTCTGGGGAACAGGGTATGTGCCGTAATGTCTTAGTCCGAGCTAACTTTTAGACAGTATCTTACTTGGAATTTGAGATAATTCCTGGCAGGCAGTGGACACAGGCATTTCGATTTTCTCCAAGCATAGGTGTGAGGTCAAACTGAAAGCAAGTGCGTTCCCTGAACCTCGGTCCTGAGTGGAGGTGGCCAGGGGCGGCTGGATTCCAGGTGTGTCTGCTGCCAGGCGGGCTGGAGTCCCAGTGAGGCCAGCGTGTGAGGAGAGGCCACCTCCAAGTGTGGGCCTGACCCTGGGGTTGCTGTGTAGACTGGGGTGGGCCTGCAAGCACAGCTCGCTGATGAGCGGAAAGCAGCGCCAGGTGTGAGTCAGGCTGGGGTTTAGGTGACAAGGGCTGTCTCAGTTGCCCCCACACTGCCCCATAAGCCCTTTAGGGTATTGAACAGGACGTCCTGGTGAAGCAGGTGGGAGGACACAAGGGGGACTGTCAGGGTCTGTCCCAAACATGTGCCCGCCTGAGTCGCTTCCCATGGAGGAGCCCCTGAGTTTCCATCCCTTGGCTTAAAGCATGTTTACTTATCTTTTTAAAACTTAGTAAAAGGCACCGGATTGTTCTTCCTATTGGCTAAAATGTGTGGATGTGGGCTGGGAAAACATTCACTGTCAAGTCTGAAAACACAGAATGGGGAATGGTGACTCGGGGGAAACCTGCTCGCATTGGATTAGATGTCTGCCCTCAGTCTGGCTCCGTGTCCATGGTTCCAGGGAGCGTTGGTGGCTTTGCCACTGTCATCCTGTGTGTGACGGACTGCCCCGCTCTGCCTGGGGCGGGGGGCTTCCATTCTGGTTTGAAGTGAGCCTGTGAACCCGCTTTTCCTCTCCTTTTATGTGGAGATGTGCACACCTGACATTTCTCCCTTTCATCTTACACAGTTGTGGATATAAAGGAGTCAACAGAAACAATTATTTTGAGTTTCTGAGAATAAAAGCTTTCAGAGATAATTATTACCTCAGGGATTAATAAATAGTAATTTTATTATATAATATCTGTTATATAACAAATCCCAAACTATTAGGATTTAAGCTCTTTCAGCTGTATTCCCCAAAGTTGGAGAGCTTTAACTGCAGATTTTTAAAATTCTAGTACAAAGATCTCAGAGGCCGTTGGCTCCTTGGCTTTCTTTCCTAGGTGTTTTTTTGGGTACCAGGGGTGAGCCTTCTGGTAAGGGAACCACATATGTTAGGGCAGATCCTGGCTGCTCTGTGTGTTTCTGCGCTGTTTGTTTCCTGGAGTGAAATTCCCCAGCCTGTGACTGGCCCTTGCCAGGGCCTGAGGGGTGCCCTGTGGTCAGCAGCAGGTGCGGGCGGGGCCGTGGGGTTTCCTCGTGGGCTCTGCTTTGCTTCTCTGCTGGCTTGCCTTCATTCAGTAAAGCCGTTTTCTTCTGGCTCTTTGTTTTTTTTAAGGGTCCTTTAGTGGGCTGTAATTGTTTGGGCAAAATCATGTGTTTTAAGTGAAGAAGATTTAAGATTTTATCCTTGTTCATTAACATGGGGGTGCTTCTGTTTTGTCTCAGACTTCTCATTAGATAATCATTTAAGTAACTTTGAGAATTTGTTCTCTTCTTAGTTAGAACCTGGCTCGTTAGATGAAACCCAGATCGCTACTATATTAAGAGAAATACTGAAAGGACTTGATTATCTCCATTCAGAGAAGAAAATCCATAGAGACATTAAAGGTAAGAGCACGTCCGTTTTCCTGCCGTTGAGATACTGAAGGTGGAGGTGGGTGGCCGCGGGGTTTCCTCGTGGGCTCTGCTTTGCTTCTCTGCTGGCTTGGCTTCATTCAGCAGAGCTGTTTTCTCTGGCTGTTTGTTTTTTTAAAGGTCCTTTAGTGGACTGTAATTGTTTGGGCAGAATCAAGCCTTGCCTGGGCTGGGCTGGCTCTGAGGGTGTCTGACGAAAAATGTAGCTCTGGTGCGTGTTCTCGGGCCTGCCACCTGGCTGGGGACAAGAAGCGCGTGTTCCTTGCGGCAGTGCACGGAGTCGTGAGTCCACGCCGTCTAGGGCGCCCTTGGCTTTCCTTTGCAGCGGCCAACGTCCTGCTGTCTGAGCACGGTGAGGTGAAGCTGGCGGACTTTGGCGTGGCTGGCCAGCTGACCGACACCCAGATCAAAAGGAACACCTTTGTGGGCACCCCGTTCTGGATGGCACCCGAGGTCATCAAGCAGTCGGCCTACGACTCCAAGGTGAGGGGAAGGCGGGGGCCGGCACTGTGCCCCACTAGGTCTGGCCTCACTAGGTCTGTAGGGCTCCCACCTTTCGCTCTTGAACCTGGTGGCTTTTCTAAGTTGGAAGGAAGCTGGTACCTTGAGGTGGGTAATTTGGGTAGCTCTTCAGCCTTGTTTACAAAACAGTTTTATCCTCTGTCTCCTGCTCTGTCGTTGAATACCCTTTGCTTATCCAGCCCACCATGGCTGAGGTTTTTAGCTCAGGCCATGTGTGTTTGGTGGGGGTGGGGACACAGGACAGAGGGGCTGGGAGGAACAGAAGGGCTGCAGTGGCAGTGGTGAGGGGTAGTGGTGGCAAGGGCTGGAGGCATGTGGGGCTGCGGAGGGCTCCCCCTGCTCTCTGGGCACAGCTGGGGGTTGACGTGCAAGTGTATGATTCTCTGCAGCCTTGAGAGGACTGTAGGGAAAGGGGCTGTCTCCCATAAGAGAAAAAGGGGTCCACGGAGGTGAGAGAACAGAGAAAGAACGTGCTTCGAGTGGCTGCTGCAGAGTCTTCCTATTATTTTTAATTCTCAGGATTCTTTCCCAGCGGGTCCTTGTCAACATGAGATGAAATCCTCACCCTTTCTTCCCACTGTTCTCACTTGTCCTGTGTACGGTCTCCTACTTTTTCTCATACTCTTTTTCTCGGCTGCCCCTCCCCCTTTGTGAACTCTGTCAGATGGGACGAAAAATCCCGGGGCTTTGCCTCCCCGGGCTCCGATTTAACTTCAGTTCCCACAGTCTGCTCTTCTCAGGACCCTGCCTGCAGTTAACACGCCTCGTGATCCACAGAGAATAGGCTTTCCTGGGCCCCAGATTTCTGAGCAAACAAATATTTAGCTCAGATATGTGTCTAGGCCAAACCTTGCTGGTCTTTTAAATAGAAATCTTCCCAGTACTCAGTAGACTTCCCACCTTGTTAAACATAGTAGAGGAAGCACCAGGTGACTTTCCCTGCAGACCCAGGGTCACTTTGCCAGCCACAGACTGTTAGTGTCTGGTTGGGTGTGGTGTCTCATGCCTGTAATCCCAGCATTTGGGAGGCAGAGGCAGGCAGATTGCCTGAGCTCAGTAGTCGTGACAAGCCTGGGCAACATGGCAAAACCCTGTCTCTACTAAAAAAAAAATACAAAAAATTAGCTGGGCGTGGCAGCGTGCGCCTGTAGTCCCAGCTACTCGGGAGGCTAAGGCAAGAATTGCTTGAACCCAGGAGGCAAAGGTTACAGTTAGCCAAGATCATGCTACTACACTCCAGCCTGGCTGACAGAGTGAGACTCCATCTCAAAAAAAAAAAAGTGTCCAGGTTGTAGCTCAGGTTGTGGGCGTAACTGGTTTCACCACGGGAGGAGTGAGCCCAACTGTCTCACTGTTGAGTGGTAGCAGTGGCCATGGATTTTCTGAGCACTGTGGTGGCCTTGACAGCTGCTGGCCAGTGAGTGACTAGTGGTTCCCCCCCCCCACCCCCCACATAGCAGACCTGGCTGGTCTTGGGTGTGTGTGCTATGTGGGAGTGTCTCTGCCCCATGTGGGAGGGACACCGCCTTGGCTGCATCTCATTTCTGCAGCCACCTTGGCTGTTGGCCCTTTTCCTGGGCTCATGTAATTTTAGGACTTGACCAGGAGCTTACCTGTTTAGTCCATGTTCTTTATTTTAAACTGAAGCCCATTTGTCAAAGTTCATCCGTGTAGATTTTGGTAAGGCTGAGACTAGAACCCATGTTTCTTAACTCATTGGATGACACCACCCTGATTATTCTCTTCTCATTCACTGTAATAAAATAGCTGATCTGCCATGTGACTGAGGACTCTGAGCTTGGATTTCCTTTCCTC
>NW_016107377.1:5541298-5589084 GCF_001604975.1 Cebus imitator
CCTTCCTCCCCCTCCTTCCTTCCTCCCCCTCCTCCCTTTTCTTTCTGTCTCCCTCTTTCATTACCGTGTTTATTTCATATTGATTGTTTCATTCCTTTAGCCCATTCAGTGTAGACACATTTTTCTAGATTCCAGTAATACCGGAGTAGACAAGAACAAAAGTCTCTTCTCCTGTACATCTTAAATTCATATGGGGGAGACTGACAGTAAACAAGGAAGAATTAACAGCACGTTAGGAGCAAGCGGGCCATGTTGTAGTCACCTTTTTCAGTGAGTTACCTGCCTTAGGTGAGAAATAGCCCTAGAGAGTGGCAGGCAGAAGGTGTGGGCCCCTCCGCATGAGACCATTTCAGAGTTGGGCCCTGGCGAGATGGCATTCTAGTTGAGACTTGAACTGAGAGATGCTTGAAAGAGTTTTGAAAGAATCAGTGCACAGCGCTAATTGGTAAAACTCCAGAATAGATATAACAGAAGCGCTTTTAAAGATTTAAAACTTACCTGAAGTTAAGAATAATGTGAACCTATAAGTCAAAGACGTTGCCTGGTGCCAAGCAAAGTGAATGAACAGAGATGATTTACATATGTCAGAATCTTTTCAAGAGGACAAAAGTTGTGTTACAAACATTAAACTTAAAAAGTTAAGTGCCTTCAAATGAGGAAAATCAAGCTGGTGTCATTCATTCACAAATTTGTACTGAGCAACTGTGCTGTGAATACAGCTGTGAGCAAGACAGCACACTCCCTCCTCTCCTGAGGTCGAGAGAAGAAACGGTAAATAAGCAGTTTCAGATCACACAAGTGCCATGGAGAAAAGGAAACAGCCCATGTGAAGATCGACATTTTCAGTTCCGCCATCATTGCTTCCTTGAGAACCTTTCTTCAAGAGCTGCCCTGTCTGCCTGAGCCGTCCCCACCCGCTTTCCTTAGAGGGCAGGGCCTCTGTGGGCATTTGCTGCAGCGATGTCGCGACATCACACCTTGGCCAGCTGCCTTCTTCCAGCTCTACAGCATCAGGAGGCTCTGGCCAGGTGTGGTGGTTCATGAACACCTGTAATCCCAGCACTTGGGGAGGCTGAGGCTGGGAATTTGAGACCAGCCTGGCTAACATGATGAAACCCCATTTCTACTAAAAATATTAAAATTAGCCGGGCGTGGTGAACGCACGCCTGTAGTCCCGGCTGCTCAGGAGGCTGAGATAGGAGAATCGCTTGAACCTAGGGGGCAGAGGTTGCAGTAAGACCAGATTGCATCACTGCATTCCAGCCTGGGCAGCAGAGCAAGACTGTCTCAAAAGAAAAGGAAACAAAACAAAACAAAACAAAAACAAACAAAAAAAACTCAGAAGGCTTTGATCTGATCAGTAGGTGTTGTAGTATTGTGGGGTGGGTTAGAGAGAGTATGAAAAAATGTGTCACATTTTTGGCAGTTTTTACCTTTACCCTGACTTGTGTCAGAAGTTAGTTGTTTCACTTGCTTAGATCATACCCAACAACTCTGAACTGGAAATCCTGAGCCAACTCTTATGCTGATGTGAAATTGACTTTCTAGGTTTTTTGATCTGGGAGATGTGTGGTGAGGACCTGTGAGGGTCACATCTGTGTCTGCGTCTAGAAGGGGGGTTTACCAGAAGGGGGGTTTCAGGCTGGGCCTTAGGGCTGAGATTTCCCCTGCTCCCCTCCGAGTGTGGCTCTGGACTGGAAGCTGTTGTCACAAGCACGGCCTGACAAGCTTGCTCTTCCACCCACCCCGTGTGTGGCCCTCCAGTGGCTGGATTGCCTCCTGGGCAGCCAGTGCTCCTCGGGGTGCACTGGAGGCCGTTTTGGTCTTGTGATTCACTCAGCTGCTTCCCAGCTTTCCCTCCATTCTCTCTTGCGTGACTCCTAGACAATTTCCCCCCTAGTCTCTGCACTGCAGGTAAGGAAAGACCTTCCCGTTATTGGGGACAGGGTTCTGTATGGTAGTTAGGAAGGCATGTGCCCAAGCCACACGTAGGTTCACACGGTGATTCTCGAAGGAAGGGAGGGCTGGGAGAAGTGATGGACTTCACCCGCTTTACTAGCTTCTTCATCTCACTGAACTAAAGGGAGTATGCACCTCTGTTTGCTGTTTATGTTTAGAACCTGTTTGGGACCCTTTTCGAGCATTGTCACCTCTGGCACTACCTGTGTCCCCTTGTCTGGGTTGCTCAAGTGTTACTGAATGTGTTTGCATATAGAGGGCATCTTCTGTCCATCTCAGTTCTTAACCTAAGCATGACATTACTAAGTCTTTATTGCCCACATGTCATAAGAACCTTCATGACTAATGTTTTAAGGGGATTTTGGGAAGTTAGGTTTGTTTGAAGGAGTCCCTATGCTTGGGACGTTGTGCCAAGGGAGATAACTCTGCTCACTGCCAAGAAGCCACCGGTTTCAACACTAGAGAGAGGTCCTGGGCTGAAGAACTCAAGTCTCCCTTTTTCCTTGTAAGATTTTGATGATGGTATGTTAGCGAATGGATTGTGCTTGGTTTGCAGTCCACCCATGGTGGAAAGTGGAAATTGGTGATGCATTGATGGAGAAAAAAACATTGTTGAAGATGAGTGAAAGCGTGGTGGGATTAGCTGACGAGCTGCCAGAAGCCAGGCAGCTGGCCCGTCTAGTGCACTGTGCCCCAGCCCTTCCTGTCACTGGGCACTGAGCCCACAGCCTCCCTGCTCCTGCATCCCGATCAAGAATTACTCACAGACTTGGCTGGAAGGATGAGCCCTGAGGGTGAGGGAAGAAGGTGAAGTGGGAGGCAGCAGGCTTTATTTTCGCAGGTAGTAATGTTTGGTCAACCACGTGTTGCTCTTAGTGGTGATAAATATCACCTGCGCTTCCAGAGACCACTTACAAGTGTGTTCCTAAAGATCGCATCTGCTTAAGTAATACGCTTATATTAAGTCAGATTTTGTTTTGCCTGGTTACAACTGTGACTTAGAGTTATCCATGGTTTTCTTCTTCCTCTTAATTATAGAGTTGATTGGTTTCTTTTAGAATTATTTTCCCTATATAATTTAAAAACTATCACTTAAATTGTATTATATCTTTAGATTTGTAGCCAGCGTTCTTTATCTGACACAATAGTGTGAAGATGGAGGATGCTGCTGGGTAGACTCCCACCTCTCCCATTGTCGGGGAGAGTCCTGAACCATCAGTGACCAGGAGCTCAGGGGTCACTCAGGAGCGAGCCCCAGGAAGACCTGCTCGCAGTGAACATGCGCATTTGCAGCTTCTGACTGGAGCGTATGTTAGAAACCAGTGTTTGTTTTCTCTGTCAGCAGTGTCTTAATATCTCATTTCATATCTTTCCCAAATGGCCCAAAATGGGTCTCTCCTTTCACCTCATTTTAATTGCTTTGGAAGATGACTGTCTGTCCCCCACATAACGTTTACTTTAAAACTCAGACACGGGCCAGGCGTGGTGGCTCACGCCTAAAACCCCGGCACTTTGGGAGGCCCTGGTGGGAGGAGAGCTTGAGGCCAGTTCAAGACCAGCCTGAGCAGTAAAGCAAGACCTACCCCCACCTCTGACTCCTGCCTCTTGAAAGAATTAAAGAATTAGCTGGGCATGGTGGTGTGCCCTATGGTCCCAGCCAGCTATCCAGGAGGCTGAGGTGGGAGGATGGCTTGAGCCTACGAGGTCGAGGCTCCAGCCTGGGTGACGGAGTGAGACTCCACCTCAAAAACAAAACGAAACAAAACAAAACACCTCAGAGACAAGTTCTTAATCTGCTGTCATTTTTCCTGGAAGCAGTAATAGATAAACTCAATAATATGTGTATATAAGTTTCCTACCAAGACGTTGAATACCATACTTCATTAAGTTAATGTGCCATAGCAACTTATTCTTCTGAGGTTGAACATAAGTAATGCTGCTGTTGAATATTTTGGGCATATACCATCTTCCAAATTTAAAATTTAGTATAGATGCCTAGAAGTGGAAGTAATTGGTTTTAACAAGTTTGGATATTTTTGTGGCTTTCGACGTGTTGTATGGCCACATTGCTTGCCATTGATTCAAGTGCCAGTCCAGGTTTCCAAATTGGTCATAGTTAGATGTCTGGCAGGAGAGCCAGCAGGCAGGAAGACCACGTGGGAGCCCCCCACAGAAGTCCTGGGGAGAAGAATCGCTTTAGACTGATCCAAGTTAGGAGGGGTAGAGGGGACACAGGGTGCTGAGAGCCCAGCAACCATCCACGCTGGGATGCGGCTGAATTTAGGAGGGTCCAAAGGGCGGTCCTAAGGAGCTGGGTGACCCTTGGGCTCCCGGCATGGCTGCCTGGAGGATGGCTCCCACTTTTCTTTTTTGATACAGGGTCTGACTCTGTCACCCAGGCTTACAGTATTGCTCACTGCAACGTCTGCCTCCCAGGCCCAAGTGATTCTCCTGCTTCAGCCTCCCAAGTAGCTGGGACTACAGGTGGGCACCACCACACCTGGCTCATTTTTGTATTTGTAGTAGAGATGGGGTTTTGCCATGTTGGCCAGGCTGGTCCCAAACTCCTGGCCTCAAGTGATCTGCCTGCCTCAGCCTCTCAAAGTGATGGGATTACAGGCATGAGCCACCGTGCCCCAGCCCCCATGTTTGTTCTTGATGGGGCTGTGCTGCTGCCGTCCTGGGAAGCCAGGCGAGCGTTGTGTGGGTTGCATTCAGATGGGGCTGGCAGGGTTTTCTCAGTGGACTTCCCGTGGCACTCACTGGCTCGTGGAAGCAGGTGTTCGCTCCTCTGTGCTGGCTGCTGCCTGCTTACTGTCTGTCCCTGAGCCTGAAAACCAGTCCTCGGGCCTCTGAGTGAAATCAAGGCAAGCGCATTACCAGCGTACTCCTCAGTAGAGACCGGCCACTGCCGGGCCCTGCCAGTCACCGAGTGTGCTTAGCTGATTGAGAGGTGCTTGGAGGTCTGGAGGAGCATCCCGTCAGAGATCAGGTTCAGTAGCACAGTAGGGTGACCATAGTTAATCATTTATTGTGTTTCAAATAGCCAGCAGAGAAGATTTGGAATGATCCCAACACAAAGGAATGATCCATGTTTGAGGTGAGAGGTGGTATCCCAGCTACCCAGATTTGATTGCTACACACTGTATACTTGTACCAGAATATCACATGTACTCCCAAAATGCGTGTTAACTATTACATGTCCTTAAAAATGAGAAGGCTCTGGATCTGTGTGGCCAGGAGACAGCATGCTTTGAAAACAGTGGGAACTGTAACGAAATCTGAGATGCCTGGGAGGCAGACAGATGTGGAATCACACAAACTTGAGAGTCACCTGTTGGCGTGGAGAAGCGCTGCTGGGCATGGGTCATATTAGTCGCCTCTGTTCTTGCCTCTCCCCTCCTTCCTCCTTGTGCCTGCCCACTCCTGTCCTCCTGCTGTGGACATGGTTCTGGATGCTTGCCCATCTTTGTGCCCCTGTGCACCTGGCTCCCCCTCCTAGGGGCAAGAGCCAGGATCAGTTGCATTTCTGCTGGTTTATAAGATGACACAATGCAGACTAAAGCAAAGAACCCAAGTTGTAGAGGGAAGGAAATTACTTGTATTTCTTGTAGCATCAGCTCTTCTAGACTGACCCCTTCAGTATAGTATTTAGTAGAAAGAATTTAGAACAAGACTTGCTGGCAGCTTTTTGTCTTCCCTGAGAATAAGGAAATAGAATATGCCATAGGCATCATTCCCATGGGCTCAGGGGCTTCCAGTAGGGATTTCTGGTACTCGCTAAGGTTGCAGGAACATGGCAAGTGTGTCCTCTGGAGAGTTAAAGCACCTTGCAGCCACCACAATGATGCTTCAGCCTCTGCATTTCTTGCTGAAGAGTGAGTGCGAGAGATGTATTGAGTTCTAACTGAAGTTCTTGGAATAGTGATGGATTATAGTACACAGTGAGAGCAGCAGGGAAGCTGTACCAGAGTAAGGCGTGTTCTCTACCCCAGTCCCCAAGTCATCTTCTGCCAGCCCATATAGGACTATATCCTGCCTCACTGTCAGCTTTGGTCCTGTGTGGGGATTGGTATCATCTGCTGTCAAAGTCTCAGCTGTCAAGTTCCTCTTAAGACTACCTGGCTCTCCTCATTTACATGACATGTTCAAGGACTTTGTTCCTTCACATAACTGCTTGGTTGGGCAGAAGGAGGTGGGGCAGCTGGACTCGAGGTGCGCTGGTTGGGGCCACACATGTTTTCACAGATGTCTCCCATCGGACATTTGGCAGAAAATGCAGGCACTAGAGAAACACAGTAAATGACACCAGGAAGAAACCACTAGACAGATCCAGAACTTGGGACTGGTTTCAAGTTGATGGCACTGGGGAGAGGACTGTTGTAGGCTGAAACAGTCTGTTGTACCCCGTGTACTGTGTTTGGATCCCGATTCAGATAAACCGGCCATGGAATGACTGTTTTTGAACAGCGGAGAACATTTAATTATATAGGACATGGAGGAATCGGTGTTAATTTTAGGCATTGATAGGTAGTAAAAAGTCCTTACGTTGGCACACTGAAGTACTTGGCGGGGGGATGATGACAGAGTTATTTTAAAATCCACTATGGGAACACAGAGACGTGGACAAAGCCTGTGTGGGAAAATGTTAATAATCATGAAATTCTTGCACTTGGTTTATGAGGATGCATTATATTACTATTTCTCAGTTCACTGTATGTTTGAGCATTTTTGTAATAAACTTTTTTTTTTTTTAAAGTTGTGGGCCCCATGTAAGGCACCTGGCTCGGCCACCTCCTCTTCCACTCGCATTCTACAAATTAGGGAAACAAGGCTCAGTGGTTAGCCCTTTCATCCGATGTCATAGGACTTTGTCTGTAGAACTGGCATTTCAGCCCAGGTCTCTTGAGACCAAGGTACCTGCTCTTGACCTCAAAGCTGTGCCCTAAGTTCCAAGCACTGCTGGAGGGGGTGACCCACAAGCGTACCCCCTCTCCGGACTCCTCTCTGCTCACCTCTCCTACCGGTCCTGCTGGCTTCAGGGACTCCACAGGGAACGCCGAACGCATCCAGCAGGAGGTGTGTTAGGAGTGGCCTGATAAGTGGTCTTCGTGTAGAGGCAGAAAGCATTTGGCATGTTATACTTTCTCCTGTCACTGTCTCTTGAATTTATAGGGAGGACTTATGTTTTTAAATAGCAGTTAAAAATACGTTTCTCCAAACCTTGGAAGTATTGAGACATGTTACCATTTTTCCCATAAATACTGTTAATTGGAGTTGATTTCTGCTTGGTGTTGGTAAAGATGCTTTTCTTGTTGCAGGCAGACATCTGGTCCCTAGGCATAACAGCTATTGAACTTGCAAGAGGGGAACCACCTCATTCCGAGCTGCACCCCATGAAAGTTTTATTCCTCATTCCAAAGAACAACCCACCGACGTTGGAAGGAAACTACAGTAAACCCCTCAAGGAGTTTGTGGAGGCCTGTTTGAATAAGGAGCCGAGCTTTGTAAGTTTCCTGGGGATGTGAACGTCCCTCCTTATGTGAGTCTTGACTTGGTTTAGATACATCCTGTTGGGATTTCTTTAATCACTCTTTTCAGCTGTCTTCATGGAATTACTCATTTTTCTTTTTCTATAAATAAGTATGATTGACCTCTTTGGTTTGCAAATGCATTTTATAAGTATCAGCAATTTCCTTTAGATTTCTGCCATCTCATACTTTATGGAATCTGAAGAATATTCTCCTTAATATCAAATGTGGAATCATCAAAGTTTAATATTGATAGAGGATCAGGTCATAAACTGTTACACTGTTTTTAGGAATGGGAAAGTGTAGCCTGGAAATAAATGGCTAAATATGTCTTTAAAGTAAATGTTTTCAATTTCCAGGTGGCATGTGTTAGGAAACAAAAGATTAGAAAATACAAATACAACCAAGCCCCCCTCTTTACTATCCCCGCCTCTTCCTGCCTACATCTCTTTTTAGGTTTAATAGACTCTGGCAGAGCCTTACAGCAGTAACGACTGTGTGGCTTTGCCTTGTTTTCTCTTTGAATTAGGACATTTCTTTGACAGTTGTCGGTGTGTGCTGGTGTTGGATGCAGCACCATATGTCCTTGTTTTGTTTTGAGTTTTCCAGCACAGTTAGCTGAAGGCCAAGCTGAGCCCCCCATTTCCTAACTCTTAATTAAAAATGGGTGATTACTTTTTCAAGAGCATCATGGTTTTCTAATATGCTGGTTTTGGTAAAGGAATTAAGTGGGGAATGCAACATGAATGCAACATTTTCTTTTTTTTGAGACGGAGTCTCACTCTGTCACCAGGCTGGAGTGCAGTGGCATGATCTTGGCTCACTGCAGCCTCCACCTCCTGGGTTCAGGGGATTCTCCTGCCTCAGCCTCCCGAGTAGCCGGGACTACAGGTGCGCTGCACCACACTCAGCTAATTTTTGTATTTTTAGTAGAGTTGTGGTTTCACCATGTTGGCCAGGCCGGTCTCGATCTCCTGAACTTGTGATCCACTGCCACGGCCTCCCAAATTGCTGGGATTACAGGTGTGAGCCACTGTGCCCGGCCAGAATACAACATTTTTTAAGCACCTCTAAGGAGATGCAGCCGGAGACCACCACGCCAGTGATGGATCACCCCATCAGCGTCAGGTAGTGGTGAGGCTTGTCCTACGTGCCACGATGCTCTGCATTTTATTACATGATGACGTTTGTTGCAGCCACCATGCACTGGTGGAGATATGGCCGCTTGCAGGCATGCCTTCCCGTGCACAGCATGTGTCTAGTATGGGCTTATTCCCCAGCACACACCCGCTCCACCCTACAGCTACTGAGGAGCCAGCTGAGAGGCGAGAATGTGAGCACCTCGGGGGTAGCTGGGGTTTACCCTCATGTAGACAGGGAGGGACAGTACCTGAGGTGATTAGGTTTCTCACGAGTTTAAATCTGAAAACGTGCTTGACTCTTATAATCAAACTTTCGTAGTTTGGAGTGAGTGGGAACTTGGTTTGACTCGGTGTTTGGGTGTTCCTTCTGTCTGTTCCAGTTTGGGCCATGCAGGTTTCCTTGGGAAGCACATTCCCTGTCACTGTCACCATCTTCAAGGCAGGTAGCTGGCCAGGTGCTGCTTGCGGTGGCCATGCTGAACTCAGGGCATGGGTAAAGTCCTCAGCCCAATAACAAGGGAAGGGAGGGACCTGGGAAACAGCCTTTCTAAACTGGGACAGTGGGTGATGAAGAGCACCCAGCTATTCTCTCAACAGACAGGAAAAACGGCTTCTGCTGTCTCCCTTACGGTTTCTTTAATTCCAAATTGACATTTCTATTATGTGCCTGGATGTGGTGAAACATTAATACAGAAAGTTAACAAAGCGGCCAGGCACGGCGGCTCACTCCTGTAATCCCAGCACTTTGAGAGTCTGGGGCGGGTGGATCACCAGAGGTCAGGAGTTTGAGACTAGCCTGGCCAACATGGTGAAACCCCATCTCTGCTAAAAATAGAAAAAATTCGCTAGGTGTAGTGGCACATTCCTGTAGTCCCAGCCACTTAGGAGGTTCAAGCAGGAGAATCGCTTGAACCTGTGAGGCAGAAGTTGCCGTGAGCTGAGATCTCACCACTGCACTCCAGCCTGGGCAACAGAGCAAGACTCTGTCTCAAAAAAAAAAAAAAGTTAAAGCAACCCAGAACACATATTTTGTCAGCATTTGTCATAAAGTATTTTATAAATTAGGAGATAAGCTCTCATGAATAATCCCCGTGAAGCTCTGTGCAGAGTTTTCTGTGGAAGTGCATTTCTCTGGGGGAAGTTCTTGTTCTTTCTTTTTTTTTTGAGACGGAGTTTCGCTCTTGTTACCCAGGCTGGAGTGCAATGGCGCGATCTCGGCTCACCGCAGCCTCCGCCTCCTGGGTTCAGGCAATTCTCCTGCCTCAGCCTCCTGAGTAGCTGGGACTACAGGCACGCGCCACCATGCCCAGCTAATTTTTTGTATTTTTAGTAGAGACGGGGTTTCACCATGTTGACCAGGATGGTCTCGATCTCTTGACCTCATGATCCACCCGCCTCGGCCTCCCAAAGTGCTGGGATTACAGGCTTGAGCCACCGCGCCCGGCCTAGTTCTTGTTCTTTCATTGGATGGCTAGCTATAGAATATTAAGGACCTCCTTGGAAACTCAGTGCCATGCCCACCACAGCACCCGGAGTCCAGGCGTAGGTCCCGAGACCCTCATCTTGGGGTGAGGCACAGTGAGAAGAGCTGTGGAGTGGAGTCCAGTCATCAGGTGTCGGTGCGCAGGCTGATATTTTGAGGCTGAAGTCTGTCCTTTCGCGGGGGATGGAGAGCTTCATCTCATACTTGGGTTGTTGTGTGTGTTTTTCCAGAGACCCACTGCTAGGGAGTTACTGAAGCACAAGTTTATCCTACGCAATGCAAAGAAAACTTCCTACTTGACCGAGCTCATCGACAGGTACAAGAGATGGAAGGCCGAGCAGAGCCACGACGACTCAAGCTCTGAGGATTCTGACGCGTAAGTGGCCCCTGGGTGGCCCAAGCATGGTGTGGAATGGAGCCGCTGGTCCTTGTCACTTGTTTGGTGTGCATTTTGTTTCTTGTTGAGTTTTTTTCAGATAATCCAGGTTGGTGGCGATTGTTGTGTTAGACACAGCATGGGTCTGTTTGGGCATCATTTAGCCTCTTGATGATGTTGGTGGAGTTTCTGCGAGTGAACTCTGAGCTGTGCGTAGGGATCTGGACCTTGCTCTTTCGCTCTCTTCTGTTTGTTTTCCGTTGCACTTCCTGTTCTTAAAATCCTGATGAGGTGAAACTGTCACATGAATACCTGAAAGGCTAGAAATGCATGTTTTTGTGACTCCCTGTTGAGTCTAGTAGAAGCTCTGTACCAGGAAGTGACTTACTGAGAACTGCTGTCAAGCTTGGCATCTAGGAATTCCTTTGGCTTCAGAGGCAAAGTGGGGCTGCAGCCATTTGTGTGGGGAAGGCTGGTGAGGCGGTCAGGCCAAGAATGTGTCAGGAAGTGGGAGCCTGGGAACCCATCCGTTCTGCATGCCTTGGCAGGAATAAGGTTGGTCCACAGTGCAGTTCCATGCTCCAGGTCAGTTGAATGAAGGTTTCTGGGGATGGGACCCTGAGTGGTTTTTCAGGGTTTCTAGGTGATGCCAGTTTAAAGCCAAGGTTGAGACCACTGACCTTGGAAGTTCTTGAGGTGCTGCCATTGGGAGCTTGCAGGGGTAGCCACAGAGATGACAAAACGAAGAGACTGGAGAGAGGCTTGGAGAGCTAGGACAAGGCGGCGGATTCGGGTCAAGGAGGGAAGCTGGTGTCCAGGCTTGGGCAGTGTGGCCGCAGGCGTTGTGATGTGAGGTGCAGGAAGCCGGGTGTGGGTGGACCGTGTGTGTCAGTCTGAGTTGTCCAGGAGGAGACGTCCAACGTGAAGTGGCATGGAGGTGTGGAGTTCAGGTGAGACAGCTGGGCAGGTGAGGCGGGCTTAGGGGTCACCATTCTGTGGAAGTCAATGGAGCCAAGAGAGCAAAGGGTGTCAGTCGGGGTGTGTGGGGGAGTGAGGCTGGCCCCTAGGGAAGCTGGTATGAGGGTGAGGCTCCACCTGTGAGTGAGAGGGGACAGGTGTGGCAAGGGGCGGGAGGACGCGCAGGCTCCGTGGGGCCATAGGCATCAGTGGGGCAAAGGGATCATTGCCCGTGAGGCCCACTCGGGATAGGGAGTGACCAGCACATCATCATCTTATGAGGGGCCAGGGAGTATGCAAAGGGACATGAGTGGGCTTTGGAGTGTGTGGAGGGTAACAAATGGAGGCAGCGAGTGTGGATCCCAGAACCCGGGCTGAGAGACGGCTGTGGTGAGGCAGGACGCAGGGACGCCTGCCTGCGCGGTGAGAGGAGGAGCCCAGCGGAGAGAAGCTGATGTCCCAGAGAGGGGCTCCCAGGGAGGTGTCCTCTGGGAGGAAGAGGAAGAGGCGGAGGAGAAGGAGGGTGGGCATGCACACAGTGGCATCCAGGGGGGTGTGGGAACCACCTTCCGATGGTCCCTTCTCTGTGAGGGAGGCAGGAGCATCTTTGGAAAATCCCAGAAGGACTGGGCAAGGATGTGATGGGTGGGGACTTGGGGTTGGTGGGTGTGGATTCGGCGGTCCCCGAGTCCTCAGAGCAGGTGTGCGAGCACTGACAGGATTTCCCTGCATTTCTGTGTTAAGGGAAACAGATGGCCAAGCTGCGGGGGGCAGTGATTCAGGGGACTGGATCTTCACAATCCGAGAAAAAGATCCCAAGAATCTTGAGAACGGAGCTCTTCAGCCGTCGGACTTAGACGGAAACAAGGTATGTCTGCTCCCTCCAGAATGCTCACACTGACCTCAGTTCACAGGGTTTTGCAGGCACTTGTGTGTGAAGCTTGCTGTGGGTGCGGGTGGGGTCCTTTGTGGCAGCTGTTTTTTGTTGCCAGGGGATGGACAGGTCAGGAGCTTCAGTTCTGTCTGATGATCAGCTCACACCGGGGAGTCGGGCCTCTGCTCTGTTCTGTGCCGCTCCATCCTGCTCCCTGCAGCTCTGCCGTCATGGGGTCTGGGGGTGAGGTCTCCCGTGAACTGATTTCATAGCTGTCTTTGAGGGACTGTTTTGCATGTTGGGGTTACTTACTTACATGTCATAATTTTGTGATTGAGTTTTAGGGACGTTACAAGTAACTGCATTGCTTTTGATATTTATGTAAAACAATTTTGATTAATTGGTTTTATGCCCGTTAAAGTTACAAAAGGCCATCTATTTAGGGTCTTGTAAAGCATAGTGGTGTAGTTTCTCTCAGGCAGGGTGGGCCAGTGCTGTCCCCTGTTGATCCTACAAGTCCTGCTTTGATAAGTGAACAGGTGTTCAGTGTCCATGTGGAGGCTGCAAAAGTAGAAACTCGACCTCAGTCCTAGACAGCACTTGGAATGGTTGATCTTGACCTGATTTCTATTTCCAGGTTTGCATTAGTAAAGTACTTTCTCTCTGTCTCTCCCCGTTTTTTTTTTTTTTTTTTTTTTGAGACAGGGTCTCTGTCACCCAGACTGGAGTGCAGTGGTGTCATCATAGCTCACTGCAGCCTCAAAGTCCTGGGCTCAAGCGATCCTTCCACCTCAGCCTCCTGAGTAACTGGGATTGCAGGCATGTGACACCATGTCCAGTTTATTTAAAACTGTTTTGTTTTTTTTTGTAGAAACAGGGTCTGTGTTGCCCAGGCTGGACTCCAACTCTTGGGCTCAAATGATCCTCCTGCCTCGGCTTCCCACAGTGTTGGAATGACAGGCGTGAGCCACCATGCCCAACCAGTAAAGCTCTTCTGCACAGTTAGTGAGACAAGGCAGTGCACCGCCCTGTGCCCATGGAGTTCCACATGGAACCCAGATGCGGGTTTCCCTCGAGTGCGGGTTTTGCATGTCACTGCAAGTGAAACTTTGAAGTCTAGCGAGAGGAGACGCCTCCGATGGTCTTGTTCTGATGTCATGGTGCATGGAGGACGTTTACTCAGCGTGAAGTTAGAGGCAGCCCCCAAGCTTCCATAGTCCAGATGTGAGGTTTATTGCATTATTGCTGATGTGAATGTTAACTGTTTCTCATGACCTTTTTTTCTCTCCCCCAAGAAGAAAGACATCCCAAAGAGGCCTTTCTCTCAGTGTTTATCTACAATTATTTCTCCTCTGTTTGCTGAGGTAAGGTACCTGGCTGGCCTTTTCAGAGTGGGAGGCGGGGAGGGAGAAGCTGGGCACACGTCAGTGGTGATGTTGCCAGTTAAGAGTTGGGAACATTAAGACAAGCTGGCAGAGCCTTGGAAGCCCGCATCGTGCCTCCCCAAAGGCTGCCAGCGCCAGGCACCACCTTCTGCCCCCCTCTGTCCTGGGTGGTGCCTCTGTTGAGTCTCCCTGGGAGGTGCCCACTCTGCTGCAGCCTGGAATTTGTAGACTGGATGACAGTCATCAACCTGAAATCCTGTGTCACCCATTGTGCTGCTTTTTAGCAAATCTCATTGGGTACAGCCTGCTGTTTTTGCCTCAGACCAATTTCTGGCCACGTGAAAAGTACATTCTTACTTCTTGGTAGACGTTGGATGCCCGGAGTCCTCCTGTCTTCCCTGAGCCACGTGCTTCACCCAAGTCCCTCTTCTGCTCAGCAGTATGGCGCCCTCCCTGTGCCTGCCCTCCCTGCTCCCTGCCCTCCCCCCACCTGCCTTCCCCCCAGCCTCTCCCTCCCAGAGGAACGTGCTCCCATGGCTGGCCCAGTGCACACTGTGTTTTGAGAAATTTTCAAAAGTAGTCTGTAAGAATGAAGATTGTTCTGCATCTGGTTAGCAGCGGATTTGAAAATAAGTTGGAAGTCACCCCACCTTTCTTATTGTGCCCCTTCATGGCTGAGGCTGCGTTTGAGGTACTCACCATGGGCCGCATGGGGATCTGGCCCTCTTGGGGCGCTTTCCACTGTGGCTGTCTTTTGGGGTCCTTGTCCTTGAAGGGGAGGCCCTTGGGAGGAAGTGTCACAGGAGCTCGTTCCCCTCCCCTGCGCCTGCATCCCGCAGCGGGGGAGCCCTGGCTGTGGGCTGTGCCTGGCCAGCCACGGTCCTGCCAGTGCCTCTTCCCAGCCCTCCAATGAGCCTTCACCCATTGCTCTGCCCAGCAGGTGCCCTGGGGGGTTTGTTTGAGGGCATCTGACCTGGCAGGTTGAGAGCAGGTGAGAGCAGGGCTGTGGGCAGAGCCCGAGTCCTCACCTGCAGCTTCCGTGGGAAACAGCTGAGCCTACTGGTGTTGGGGAAGCCACAGGGCACACGGAGGTCCTACTGGATAGTGTCCTGCTCCAGCCGTGGCACATGGTTCCAGGCACCTGTTTTTTTTCTACCTAGGATGTCCATGGTAGAGCGCCGTCCTGCTTTTCATTCCGTCCCTTGGGAATTGGCCCTGTGGGTTTTCCAGGCTGTGTTCCAGAAGAATCGTTTGAACCTGGGAGGCAGAGGGTGTAGTGAGCTGAGATCTCACCACTGCACTCCAGCTTCCCCATCCCCCCACCCAAAAAAAAGGAATCTGAAGTGACCTGGAGCCGGAGTCAAAGCTTTTCCCAAACACCCTGGTGCTGCCATGTTGCTCCTTGAAAAGTGCGCTCCGCCGTTCTGTAGCTGGTGTGCCTCACGCTATTCTTTCTGTTCGTGTGTTTTCAGTTGAAGGAGAAGAGCCAGGCATGTGGAGGGAACTTGGGGTCCATTGAAGAGCTTCGAGGGGCCATCTACCTGGCGGAGGAGGCGTGCCCCGGCATCTCCGACACCATGGTGGCGCAGCTTGTGCAGCGACTCCAGAGGTAACTGCCTGGGGCCCCTCCGGGCTGGGGAGGCAGCAGCCTCTACTCGGGCCAGGACTGTTGCTGAGTTTGGCATTTCATTCTTGGCCTGTCTGTCCCTGTTACCTTGCAGGCCTCAGGGTGGAAGTAAGAGGTGAATTAGAGATGACTTGGTTCTGAGTTCTAGAAATCAGTGTGAAGGAAGGATCCGAATCTGGAAACTGCTGGAAAAGCCACAGGGCTTTGTGTATTTGTAGTAGCTCTTGCCACGCAAATACAGGGTGGCGGTAAAATATCTGTCTCCTCTTAATTATGCAGCTTAATTATTGGCCAGAGAATGATCGTTCTTAGCCAAATGTTTGCATCTATCTGGTTTTTGGCTTTAAAGTTGAGTGTGAGAAATGCCAGCAGCTTGGGCATGGTCAACTCAGCGTGTTCCCATTCCCAGCACCCTCCCCCACCCCGTGCCATGCTGCTGCTTTCAGTTGTTAAGGCAAGTTGATCTGTACCAGTGCTGGCCAGTAGAAGTACGGGGGGGGGGGGCCCACATAGAATTTTATGTTTTCTGCTGGATGTGGTGGCTCAAGCCTGTAATTCCAGTGTTTCGGGATGCCTAGGCAGGAGGATCGCTTGAGGCCAAGAGTTTGAGACCAGCCTGGGCAAAAATAGGAAGACCCTGTGTCTACGCAAAAACAAACAAACAAAGCCAGGCATGGTGGCTTGCACCTATGGTCCTAGCTACTTGGGAGGCTGAGGCTGGAGAATTGCTTGAGCTGAGGAGTTTGAGGCTACGGCTGTGATCACCTCTGCACTTCAGGCTGGGCAACAAAGTGGGACCCTGTCTCTAAAAGCCAAACAAAAAAAGATTTTCACATTTTCTAGTAGCCTTGTTTTTAAAAAGAAAAATGAAGTGAAATTAGTTTCAGCAACACATTTTTTAACCTGCCAGATCCAGAGTATTATTTCAACATTAATACCAGCAATCATCAGTAAGATATTTTAAATTTTTTGGGGGACTATCTTTGGAATGATGTGTATTTTACACTTAGCAGCACGTCTCCATTCAGACTCAGCACATGCCACGTGCTCACTGAGCATTGTGGCTGGGGTTGACCCTGTTTACCCTTGTGCGGGTCTGTAGCTACTGATGTCTATGCTGTGTTAAAACTTGACTTCGCAGTGATTCACGAGGGAGGCCGAGTCGGTGTGCTCTTCCCTTTGTCTGTGATGTGTGCCCTTTTTTCCGCCTCTGTCCTCAGACAACCTGCCTCTCAGTGTGCTTATCATCTCCCTTGCAGGCTGGGCTGTGGCTTCCACTTCTTTCTTCTCTGCTCCTGAAGCTCCCTCTGAGCATTCACCCCCAATGGCTGCCAAAACCATGGTGGCCATGGCTTAGACTTCCTGCCAGTTTTGCTCTGAACACGTCATTTCAGTGGATGACCATAGGAAAAATGAGAGCTGCCTCTCATCTGAAGCATTTTCAGAGCCTTTCTGTCTCAGTTGCAATTAATGTTTGCATTCTTTTGTGTGACATCAACTCGTCCCATGATTTAGTCATTAATATTTTGAGTCTTAGGATCCATGGCTATTTGGTGTGCTTTCGGAGGACCTTATGTAACAATTTGTTCTCTGGTAGAGTGCCAAGTATTTCCAGGGCCTTAAAAGAGGAGTTCTGAATTGGAACATTTGAGATAAGTCTCGTTAAATATCCTCAGCCATTTCTCCTGGACATGTGACTTGGAGTCCATTGTAAAATGGTTGAGGGAATCTTGGTCATGAGGGGACCCCGTCCTTATACTTTTTTGTATCCTAAAGCAAGGCAATATTGTAGAATGTTTGGAAGACACAGAAATTACCCACAATCCCACCACTGTAGCCCAAATCTCAGCATCATCTTTGGGTGCATTGCCTTCTATGGTTATACCAGGTTATAAACTTACTGAGTTCTCTCATCTACCTGCAAATTATAGTGCAGATAAGACTTTTTAGACTTTCTATAGTATTTATTTAGGATACAGAATTTGCGCATGTAAACTAATGTAGTGCACATATATAGGTTGAATATCCCAAATCCCCAATCTGAAACTTTAAGTGCCAGTGTGAGGCTCAAAGGAACTGCTCTCTGGGGCAAGTCAGATTTCAGGTTTTGGGATGTACCTGGTAAGTATAATGCAGAGATTCCCAGATCCAAAGCCAGAAGGGTTTCAGATAAGGGATATGTCCAACCTGTAATTTTCTATGCACTTTTTAACTTGTACATATTTTTAATATTGTGTGTGTGTGTATATATATATATATATATATATGTAGATATAGATAATTACCATTTTTATTTCAGTTTATGTAGTTTACTTAACCGATTTTATACTGTTGGGCATCAAAGTTTTTTCCAAATTGAGTATAATTACAAAAATCCAGAGAGACATCTTTCTGTAGACGTGTTTTTCCTGCTTGGGCCATATTTCAGAAGCAGTTCTAGGAAATAGATTCTTGGACTATCACTATTTTTGTGGTCAAAAAGGGTTTCCTGCACTCACATTAGGAATGTATATGCATCCTTGGAATCTTACTATGTCATTGTGTATGTATCAGTTTTCAGGTTTTGGGCCGGGCGTGGTGGCTCAAGCCTGTAATCCCAGCACTGTGGGAGGCCGAGGCGGGTGGATCACGAGGTCAAGAGATCGAGACCATCCTGGTCAACATGGTGAAACCCCGTCTCTACTAAAAATACAAAAAATCAGCTGGGCATGGTGGTACATGCCTGTAATCCCAGCGACTCAGGAGGCTGAGGCAGGAGAATTGCCTGAACCCGGGAGGCGGAGGTTGCGGTGAGCCGAGATCGCGCCATTGCACTCCAGCCTGGGTAACAAGAGCGAAACTCCGTCTCAAAAAAAAAAAAAAAAAAAAAAAAAAAAAAACAGTTTTCAGGTTTTGAAAATTGATCATAAGTTAAAGGGTTATTTCCTGTTTTATTCACATCTCTTTAGGGAGTCTGAACCCATTCTTGCTTTTTGTGATGTACTCTGGAGTTTTTGTGTGAGGATCATGATTTTTTCAATCTTTATGTGCATTCTTTTAAAATTAGACTTATTAACCCATTGATATTTGCTCCACTTATTTTTGTATGACTTGCAATTTCCTATGAAACATGAGATTTTGGTTACTATGTGAATTTTTGCATAGGGATGAGAAATGACATGTATTGACTTCTCTCTCTGTTTTTCCCTAGATATTCTCTAAGTGGTGGAGGAACTTCATCCCACTGAAATTCCTTTGGCATTTGGGGTTTTGTTTTTTCCCTTTTTCTTCTTCATCCTCCTTCTTTTCAAAAGTCAACGAGAGCCTTCGCTGACTCCACTGAAGAGGTGTGCCGCCGGGGGCCACCCTGATGCCGGGCGCCCACCCAGGGACACACACAGCCCTCGCTGTGCCGCAGCCAGATGAAGTCTCTCAGATGGGTGGGGAGGGTTAGCTCCTTCCAGCGATCATTTTATTACCTTTGTTTTTAATTTTAACCATAGTGCACATATTCAAGGGAAGTGTCTTTAAAAACAAAAACAAACCCTGAAATGTATATTTGGGATAGGCAACTAAAGACATGAAACCTCAGGTATCCTGCTTTACGTGGAGAACTCCCTCTGGGAGCTGGAGAATCGCTCTGGTGGATGGGTGTACAGATTTGTATATAGTGTCATTTTTATGGAAACCCTTTCGGCGTGCATAAGGAATCACTGTGTACAAACTGGCCAAGTGCTTCTGTAGATAATGTCAGTGGAGTAAATATTCGCCAGGCCATAACTTGAGTCTATTGCCTTGCCTTTATTACATGTAAATTTTGAATTCTGTGACCAGTGATTTGGGTTTTATTTTGTATTTGCAGGGTTTGTCATTAATAATCATTAATGCCCCTCTCTTACAGAACACTCCTGTTTGTACCTCAACAAATGCAAATTTTCCTCTTGTTTGCCCTGCACCTCTTTTGGTACATTTAAAGGTTGATTTCCTTTTTCATTGACGGTACTATTTCTTAGTGTTTTAAATTGGAACATATCTTGCCTCATGAAGCTTTAAATTATTATTTTCACTTTCTCCCCATGAAGCGCTCTCGTCTGACATTTGTTTGGAATTGTGCCAGTGCTGGTCTGCACCAGATGGACCATCCTATCTAATACGATTTTTTGTTGCACCTTGTAGTGGATTCTGCATATCATCTTTCCCACCTAAAAATGTCTGAATGCTTACACGAATAAATTTTATAACATGCTTATTTTGCATACTCCTTGAAATGTGACTCTCCAGAGGACAGGGTACCTGCTGTGTACGTGTGGCTGTGCATGTGTACTCATGGCTGTGAGTGTGTAACAGGACACTTTGGAAGACTCCAGGGAAAAGTCCCCAGGTGTGGAGCTGCCGAGTGCCGAGTTCAGCACCCTGGACAGCTTGTGCACCTGTTCACTGAGACGATGTGGTTGGAGGTTGCTGATTTGTGTAATCGCTATAGCGCTTGCCAGGGACCTTAAGGGTTGTTTTGCTTCTCTGAAAGGGGCCCGTGCTTGCTATTCAGGCAGCTAGCCGCGTCTTTCTTGGTTTGCTGTGGGGCCTTGCTTGGTGAGGGGGAAAAATCTCCGGGTTTCTGGAATGGGGAAGAATTCTTGCAGCAGCAGTTGACTGGTACATGAAGCATTCTTTGATGTTTGTGGAAGCAGATTATTGTTATCTCCTGTGGGTGTGCCAGTTCTTGGGGAGTAAGACATAGGCGTTTTGGAGGCAAGGAAGTTCGTGTGTGAGCTCGGGGATGCAGCTCAGCTATCTGCTGGTCTAGTGGCCCGGAAGTCATGGGGAGGGGACAGAGCCCTGAGCTACAGATGCTTGACTGGGTTATTGTATCGATTTGCTAGTGCAGTCTGGTTTTCAAACTCTAAAATTGAGGTATTTTATTAGAAGTGGATTTGGGTTGAACCCTTAATTTCTATAAGGGATATATTTTGGTTAGGGGAAATAGAACTGAGTTGCTCATTCTTACTGTACTTATTACTCTGCACAAGAATGTTACCTTGAACAATAAAATTGGAGATGATTTCATTTTGTTTCCAGGGAGTATTTGTGTGGGAACTGTTGCCCTACGTGAGGCATGCGGCAGAAGCCAAAGGTTAGTTTCGTCCTTTGTGAGATAATCACACAAATGAGTCTGTGTTCCCCCAGGGTGTGCCGTTACCTGATTTTTAAGGGAGCCAAGGTGGACAGCAATTTAGAGTTCTTCAGATTTACAAATGGACAATGACATCACCATTTTTAACACTGAAGCCAATCTCATGCCAGTAATGGTGGCTGTGCTGCTCGAGGGACTGGGTTCTAATGAAGAATACTGGTATGAACGGGGGTCTCTGCAGTCATCAGACTGATCATACTCAGCTCCTTTCCCTGTGGACAAGTGATTCTTTGAGAGTTGACTGGCAGTGTTTCCTGTCAGTTCTGCCTCCTGGGGGAGATGGGGTTTGGTGGAGTTTGGTGGAGTTAGAAAGCAGCTTGCCTGTGTGTGCACTCTCCTGGGCTGTTACTTTCCGTAGACACACACAGTCGGCTAGCATGTTTTTAAGGGCAACTTAGCCAAGGAAGCTGGCCTTCGTGTAGCCGCTTCCAGCCCTGCATTCAGAGAGAACCCAGGTACCAGCTTTGTCACCGGAACCTGCCTCATCATCACCTGCCACTGGTCTGTAGCCAGGTCTGCGGGCCCAGCCTTGAGACAGGTGTACCGTCACCAGTCTCAGTGCCAGCCCTCAGCTGCTCCCGGCTCAGCTGCCCGGAGCCTGCAGCCTGGGTGGGGAGATGCTCAGCCTCTGCATCTGGGGGGCGGGGGCTGGGTGGCTGGTAGCTCCTGCCTTTTTGAGCTGTGTCTTGGCTGGCTGCTGCCGGTGAGGTCGACACCAGTGTGGCGTGGGATGCCCTGGCTGCCTCCCACTGGGCTCGGATTTTCTTGGACGTGCATCTGCCTTTCTTACTCAACAGTTTTATTCCCGAGTTGCTTTTGTGAAGTGGCTGGTGTGGTTTTGGATGTAGCATTCTGTACCTTTCCTTTGGCAAAACGTGGTCAGTTTGTAAACATTTTTGATATTTCTTTCCTTAAAAAACACAGCTTCTGCATTTCTGCTATAAAACGTCAGCAAAGGCAGAGTGAGCCTAACAGGGCACGTTCTTTAGCACAGGGACGGTGTCATGCAGGGGCCAGTAAAGCTCAAGAAAACGAGGATTTGCCGTCAGGGTGTGTCTCGTGTGTAGTGTGTCTGAAACGCCATCATCTGTCCCTGGCAGCTTGAGAGTGGACTGCTGCCCACACTGTAGTATTTTCCTGCGGGCACACAGGAGGCAAAGGTGCTGGTCACAAATAGAACCACCAGTGTGCAGCAGAGAGTTTGGAATCATTCAGAAATACGTGAGGAGACTGGCTCATCCCAAATCTCCAGGAATGAGTGACCGGGGACTTCTGGAGGGAGCCTGCTGCAGCTGTGTCACGTGCCCCGGAGCCATGCGCTCTGCCGCTGCCTGCAGGTGGGAGGAGCATGGGCTCCAGGGCCCCTCCCTGCCGCACCTCAACACTTAGGCTTTAGAAACCCAGCCGCTTCCCTCCCACGCACGCACACAGAAAATGAAGATGACAAAAAGTTAGCTGTTTTGCCTTAAAACGTCAATATGCTGGATTGTGGCGTGAGGTATTTTATTCCCTTTGTTAGTACTGGAAACCGTCTGGTACATCTTGTAAGGCAAATGATTAACACACGTCGGGCTCCTCGTCTGTTTGCAAGTCGCCGTTTCCAGGTACACCAGTCAGAGCTCCACAGAGAGGGCGTGTGTCTGCTCCTCGGGTGGGCAGGCTCTCCCGGCTGCAGCACGGGGCATGAGAGAACGGGATTGAATCGGCCGTCCCCTCCGCTGTTTGAGGAGGAGGAGGGCTTAGGAACACCGAGGGACTGGCAACTACCCATCACCATCGAGAACAGGCAGACATTTTCCGAGCTGGGGCCTGAGCCGCCATTGGAAACCGTGTTCCCTGTGCAGTCCAACTGACTACCCCATGCCTGGGAGGAACGAGTACAAAAAGGTAAATGTTTCTGAAGACAGGCACGATACATACTACTAGAGAATGCGGTTTTAAACCACAGCCGCAGGAGGATACAGGAGTAATGACAGGTGCCGGGGACTAGTACCATGACTTCACCGTGCTCTGCAGGAGCACGCTCACTACACGCTCATCACGCAACATACCGCAGATCAGTGACATACAGCTTTTCATGCTTGTGACACAGACAGCAGAACACCACGGCTTACTATCATCTTCTCATTGTGTACAGCCCTCACGGTACGGAGACAGTCCAGGTATTGCACTGGATCTCGGCTTTTCTTCACAGAAAACAACGCGCTACGGTTTGGAAAGAGTTACCACTTAACGATTTGGTCAACTTGCACCAAGAAGCAGGTTGGGCACAGGTGTTTTCAGTTGAGCGTGAAACCCGCGGTGGAACGCAGTGTGCTGCAGATTGCTTATTCATCACAGGAGTGAGTCCTACTAACTTCCTATTACAAAAGTAGAAAGACTGGAAACGAAATCTGAAAGTGATCTCATTTGCTTCAGGCTGCGCCGAGTGTATTGCAAACACTGGGAAATCCACTTCGTAAAACGCAGCAGCCCAGGGGTGAGAATCATAAGTTTCCTTTTTTAGGAAAAAAAAAAAAAGACAATTTGCACTGTCTTGTGTTGAACGGATGTGTGTGTGTACTGTTTTCCAGGGGCAGGGTGGAGGGGAAGATGGTGTTTGGCACTCGTAATGACAATGTTTTAATACTGGCACGAGCCAAAGAACAGCGCCCCCCAGTGGGTGCCTGGAGGTGGGAGTGCTGTTCTGTTCAGACGCAGAGAAGACAGGGTTAAAAAACACGGCCGTGGAGACAGGAGAGGTGCTGGGAAGCCATGTTTTTGATTTTCAGACAGGTGTTAATTTTACCAGGCTTCATGAATGCAGAAGAAAGGAAACTTCTTCCAGGAAAGCAGCCACTGCAGAAACAGTAATGTGTCCCGCCATCAATACACAAGAGACTCTTTGTGACTCAACACGGGGGCTCGTGAGGAGGAGCTGGTGGCACTGCGGATCACTTCCATCCACCTGCAACGCAGGAAAGCCAGTGACACCCTCGGGACGCTGTAGTCCACCTTTTGCTTGGGTGGGCATCACTTACTTACAGAAACACAGGGTCATGTCATGCCACCTGGTTTGTAATCTGCCACTTCAGCAGAAGAGCAAGGCAACTCCCAGCACCCAGGCCTGAGACCCATGGGCCTGGGCACACACACTCAAGTGGGAGCTGGAAGTACCTGAGACCCAGGTACCTTGCTGAGGTGACACGGCCCACTCCACTGGAGCTCTGAGGAGTGAGGTGGCCTCTGGTTGTTGGGGAGAATGCTACTTCCTATTTTCATGGACAGTGCAGAGAACGGTGGTACATGCCCCATCCTGCGTAGTGAAAGCTCCCCACTCCTGGATTATTTTTTTTTTGAGAGGGTCTTGCTCTGTCACCCATACTGGAGTTGAGTGGGGCAGTTCTAGCTCATTGCAGCCTACCTCCGGGGCTCAATCAGTCCTCCAGTCCAAGCCTCCCAGGAGCTGCCAAGTCTCCCTTTTATTTGTGTATTTGCTGTATACCAATGGTTCTCAACTGGGAGCAAAGCTTGTCCCATGTGGTAAAGTCTGGAGACATTTTTAGATGTCACAGGGAGGGGTTGCTGCTGGCATCCAGTGGGTCGAGGGGCCAGGGATGCCGCTAAAGACCCTGCAGGACGGACTCCCCGAATTACCTGGCCTCCTTGTCCCAGGGCTTTCAGGATCTGGACTGCAAGGCTGGACTCTTTGGCACAATAATAACAAAATCCCAACATGGATAAATCCAGCTGTTGAGCTCAGTCCTTCAAGCTGAGTTTTTCTGTCCAGGATCAGATTTGAGAATGACTCTCCTCTAGGTTCCTTTTTCAGGCAATAGTGCTTAGGAAGTGTTAACTTTGGATGTCACAGGAGTTTTAAACTCTGGTTTTAAAGCACTGTGCTAATTTACTGGAAGGGTGCACTGTTCCTGATTGGCCTCACTGCTTTAGAAATCCTTGTAGAGTTCAGCATCAGTTCTCTCCAACAGCAGCAGAAAAGCTGCTCCCTGAATGGGGAACTGCCCTGTCTGGACTGCTGCCCGAGGACCCCTCCCTCCACCCCAGGGGGCGGCTCAGCAGTGCCAGCTGCCTGGGTAGTCTGCTTGGACATGCAACTTGCAGAGGCCCAGAATCTTTACTCAAAATATGAATTGCGGGTACAGCCTAAGCCTGACTCTGTTTCACTTTCATTTCTTGGCTAAATGAGGTCTGCAGCCCCTGGGTCCCATTACATCATGTAGGTGGTTTCACTGATAAGACAGACAACCCCGAGGAGAACGAAGAGTCCTTCCTTATAAGGTCCCCTGAACCAGCATTTCTGCCATGACCCTGGCAGGAGCTGCGTGACTACAGGCCTAATACAGCACAGACTGAGAAGCCTGAGGTGCGGTTTGGTTTTTGTTATTAAAGGCTTCCTCTGGGTGGGTAAAGCTGGGCCAACAGAAGCTGGTGTGGCGGCACCAACTGGGGTTCAGCTTCACAGTAATGGACATGCACCACATTAGAGACCTGCAAGTGAGCTGGCTAGGGCCTCAGCCAAGGCCATGCGGGGTCAGGGCCCAGGGAAGCCGGAGCCTCCTGGGGGCATCTCACTTGGGAGAAATCCTGGTGTTTGGAAGAGGTGTCCTCTGCTGCAGGGCACTGTGTGTGGGAAAGGGGGTGTGTACCTTTCAAATGTGTACTCGCTTTCCGCCCTGAAGTAGTAGACGTGGGACTTGAAGTGCAGCTTGAACACGTGGTCTTTGTGGATGTTCTCGGATTCCGAGGGAATGGTGAGCGAGTATCCGAGAAGAGGCAGGCTGGCGAGGGGATGATTGTCCTGGAAAGGGGGAACGAAGCGGCTTTTCAGGGGCAGCTTCTGCTAGCGGGCCTGGCTGCTACCCCTTATTGGGCAGGGACTCTGGGAGCCCAGGCAGCTCCACCCTTGGGCGTGGGCCTGGAAGGGACTGTGGCAGCTAGCGTTGGCCTGTTTGTGATGGCCCAGGTGGCAAGTCCCCACCCAGACTGAGCTGTGGATGAAGCCAACCCCATCCCTTGTCCAGCCAGAAGACAGGTGGTCCTTCAGTGGATGATCATGTCAGCATCTCCGAGAGCTGAGGGCCTCCGGTGGACAGGGCCTCCCCGTGCCACCTGGCTGGAGCTCAAGAGGCCAGAGTCCTTCCTGAGGAGGGCAGTCTGCTGGAGAGAGGGGTGGCCCCTTCACCCCATGCTGCCGTCCCCAAGGTCCGAGGGCCACCCTGTGTGAGGCACTCACCTGGTGTGACTTGTAGAAGAACAGGCAGAAGTTTGTGAACACCACCCACAGCTTCTGCCACCCGTTGCTGTTTTTGAATTTCCTCAGCAGGTTCCCAGACAACTGATTCTGAAAGGCAAGGTGGCCTATGAGGCGCAGAGCCCAGCCGCAGCCTGCTCTCTTGAGTCCACGGTGGCTCCCCTCTGGGCTGGGGCATGATCATGACTGAAGGATGTGGCCCCGGTGTGGGGGGAGACTTGGCAGGCCGAGGGAGCATGATCTCATCGCTTCACCCTCTCATTTGCTATGGGGCATCTTGGGGGCCCTCTGTCCCCCAGAAAGACACGCTGAGGTCCTCACCACCTTAGAATGCAGGGTTATTTGGACATATGGTGGTTGTAGGGTAACTAGTAAAGATCACATGGGGCTAGGATGGGGCCTAGAGCCAACCAGAGTGGGGTCCTTTGAAAAGGAGAAGAGCAACAGGGACACCTGGGGGGGAGTGTGCCCTATGACACCAAGGCAGAAATGGGGGTGCCGGATCCCATGCGCTGCGAGCAGGTGGAAGCTGAAAGAGGGAGAGGTCCCTCCCAACAAGCTCAGACAGTGCGGCCTGGTCCCCAGAGCTGCAGAAGCCCTCATTTTGAGGCACCTGATTTGTGGCTTTCCCCTGGAAATGCCAGGCACCCTGCACAGAAAGCCAGGCCCCGGGTGCTGGTGAGTGGCTCCCACATGCCCTCTAGTGGCCTTGGCGGGGGGGGCAGCTGCAGCCCTGCCCGCCTCCAGGCCCCGAGCTGGCCCAGCCTCTGGGGTCACCCCCTGGAATAGTACATTGGTTAGGGCCAGGCCCTGCAGCAGTGTTGGGACACACAGCAGCCCAGCTGGGGGCAGGGACAGGCACCCGTGTAGGTGCCCCTTCCAAAGGACCCTGAGCAGGTCTGCCATGCTCCTGACACACTGGTGGCTCATTTGATCCGTTTGCCTAAGTGACATCACCAGCAGAGATTCAAAGCAGTGGGATGGGTGGGTGGAGAGGGTGGACCACCTTGTAAAGGCCCTTCATGCTGCTGAATTGTTCATGTAAAAATTGTTAAGTTGGCCAATTGTGTGGAATTGCTATTTTACCAGGATAGAAAATGCAGACCTCTGAGTCGGCCTCATCCCATGGCTCTGGGTACCCATCACGAAGCCTCGGTGCTGGGAGCTGGGATGACACAGTCTGATGTCCCTGCCCTCCAGCTGCTCAGGGTCCAGTGGGGGAGATGGACACCAACAGTGGGTCCATGACGGGTGGCAGGAACTAGGGGCCCTCTCTGTGGATTTGGTGGAATGAGAGGGACCCCGCAGACAGAGGGAAAGGGGTTCCAAGCTGGGCAGGCAGCTCCAGCCATCCATCCTCCTCCCCCAGTGGCAGAAAGGAACAAGAAAATGACAGGCTCCAGGTTCCCAGAAGGTGCTGGCGGCAGCTAGGGCTGGGCACCTGGGTCATGCACCACAGTGGGAGGAAGGCGGCGTGCTCCCCTTTCCTTTCCTAGGTATTTTTCTACTCAATCACTTAAACTTCAAATACAGTCCAAACATGTTTGTTATCTGCAGTGAACTTTCACACTGAAGCCAGCCCACAGTGGGGGTCATGCATGTCACATCACAGGCCGGGCCCATTCGTTTCCCAAGGAGCTTCCTTAGAGCGCTCCAGCTTCTGCCTGGCCATTCCAGGAGTCTCTGGAAATCTCATCGGTAGGCACATGCAGCGGCCCCTCCTCATGCCCCGCCCCACCCCACCGCCCGGGCCTCCCGCTCCCCTGCGTCAGATCCATTCGGCTCCAGCGCGTTACAGGCTGTGCACTTCGACATTCGTGCCCTGCGCTACTCGGGAGGCCGAGGCCATGCTGGCGGCTCTCAGACCTGCCTCCATTCACTGCCTTCACAGGAGGACCAACCTCCTTGCCCAGAGCCAGCCCCCTGTCTCTTTGGGGCTGTTCATTGGCGCCTCCACTCCTCTCTCTCCTCGTCCCCATCCCCTTGGCCCCTGCTGTGGGTTGAACTGCACCCCCCAACAAGATAAGCCCAAGTCTAAACCCTCCATGCCTCTGACGGTGAGCTCACATGGACACAGGGGTGCCTATGATGATGTCCTCACATGGACACAAGCAGTCTGCAGATGCTATTGAGTTAAGGTAAGATCACTAGGATGAGCCCTGAACCCAACAGGAGCAGTGTCCTTAGAAGAGGACATTTGAGCGCAGATGCAGGGAGGGAGGACAGCAGGTGATGGAGGCAGACTGAGCTCTTCGAGGAGCTGGGGATTGTAACCCAGGACTGCTGCGGCCACCAGAGGCTGTCAGAGAGGCGGGGACATTTTCCCTGAAGGTCTCCAGAGGGGCTGGGTTGCCCTGTGTCCCAACGCACCTGCCGCAAGCTTGATTTTGGACTTCAGTCTTCCCGAACTGAGAGACGTTTCTGTGACCTCGCCCAGTGTGAGGGTGGTGCTCTGTGACGCCACGGGGCAAAATCCCCACACCTGCTGCTCCCTGGTCCCATGTCCCACTGTCCCTTCCCTCCTCTCAGTCCTGTCTACGCTGTCCCTTCCTTCCCCAGCCCCACTGTCCCTTGGCTCCTCCTGGTCCTGTCTGTGCTGTCACTTCCCTCCCCGGCCCCAAGGTCCCTTCCCTCCTCCTGGTCCTGTCTGCGCTGTCACTTCCCTCCTCCTGGTCCTGTCTGCGTTCTGTCCGCTGTCCCCCATCTTGCCACTCTAGCCTTAAAAGACAACTCGCATTGCTTTGCCTCCGGCCCCTCCATCCCAACATCTGACCCCACCTGTAGTGGAGCCCCCAGACCCGCTGGCCTGCCCACAACTTGCAGCAGAGGCTGCTGAATCCACACGGTCCCCTGGCATGCCCCTTCCTCATGTCTGCCTGCACGAGGCAGGTGGGTGCGAGAACTGGAAGAGAGGCTGGGCATGGGACCGTGGAGAGGAGGCTGTCAAGTCAGGAGATGGAGCTGCTCCGTCCTCTGTCATGCAGGGCGAAGGCCCTGGGGACGGGCTCATCTGTGAGCATTTGGCGTCTGGAATGTAAGGCTGCCTGCCAGAGACCCCAGACTGACGCCACACGCCTGAGAAGGGGGCTTTCTGGCAAGGAGAGACATCTGCAAAGTGATAGAGCTGCCAGTTCCCTCGTATTTGGGGCCAGCTGGGAAAAAAGGCTGGGCCTGTGGGGAGCTGGGGCCGGCACCTCGGACGTGTCCCCTGGAGGACGTCTGCAGAGGCAGGCCCGGGTTCCGAATGCCAGCCTGTGGCAGGAAACTCAGTCATGGCAGGTCCGAGCAACGGGGAAGGTCGTTTTGCTGGCATATTCCTGTGCTGTTGGTTCCAAGAGCCAACAAACTCCCGTCCCAGCCACAGTCTCTTGTGTGACACTGCTTGGGCCAGGCCTGTGTGGGAACTAGAACTTTCTGCGTTTTAGAAGGTGAGTCCTGCCTCTACTGCAGAGGCCCCACAGAGGGCGCGGGGCAGAGGTTCCGCAGTGAAATGCGAGTGTTCACACGAAACACCATCACAGTGACAGGTGGCCTTGCCAGCCCAGGGCAGCTCCCACCGCCAGTGAGAGACCTTCATGGGCTTTGAGTGTTCTGAGAAAGAGCTCTGGACCTGGACTGAAGAATGCTTAGGGAAGGGGCACTTGAAAAGCTCTGGAAAGATGCAAGACCTGGGAGAGACGCAATCTTTCAGGTGGTGAGCTCAGAAAATAATACCCCGAAATGAAAGGCTCAGAAGCCTCGCCTTGCCGACACCTCCTGCGCTCCTGCCTCGTGCCCCTTTCTTCCTTAGGCGAGCCACAGAAACTAGGGGCTCCCCCTTCCTTAAGGCGGGACATTGAAACCGGCACCTCCTTCCTCCAAAGCCAGCCAGAGAACCGAGATGGTGACCCTCACCTTTCCCCACTGTTCTGTGTATGAGCTGGCTATAAAGAAACTCCCAGCCCACCTTGCATGAGAATGCGTTCTAAGACCCCCAGTGCAGAAAGGGTCCCACCCATCCCCAGATGCCCAGGGGCAAGAAACACTGCTCGGAGAAGCCAAGAAGAACCCGGATGTGCCTCGCTGGCTTCCTCACCCTCCTGGCATTAGCTCGCCGCCTCTGGCCGTCAGTTCTGCATGCCTACCTGTTCTTCACGGAACCTAAGCGTAAAAATGGCCAGTTTTTGCTGGACCTTGGCGTCTTCATTCTGAAGGCTCCAGTGTCATGTAAAACTAGGATGAAATCAACTGGTCACGCTTTTCCCGTGTGAGCCTGTCTGTTGTCGCAGGAGTGTCTGCCGTGACCTCATGACGGGGAGGAGTGGAATCACCTCCACCCCTCCATGGGGATGGCTTCCAGAGCCTGTGTCCCCTGCTCCCTGGGTTCTGTGAGCCCGGATGCTGGGCCTGGCTGGCACCCGCTTGCCATGGTGCAGACTCTGCTCCCGTGGGGCCATTTCAGGGCTTGAGAGCCACGGAGCTGTCTGGCAGCTGTGCCCTGGGTGCCTGTGTCCTAGGCCAACCGCATGAGAGGCAAGGAAACAGGTGAACTAAAGAAAACAATCTTACGGATGACAGCAGGGGCTGATGAGCATGAAGAGACATGATTGCATTTGTAGGAAGATGGTACCCACTCTGCAAGGGTACCCCCCCTCTGCCCAGTAGGCTCCAAAGGGGGCCCAGCTTTGATTCCTCCCTGCTCAGCCACCACGGGTGGGTGGGGCCATCCATGGCGCCAGCCTCCCTGGAGCTCCTGGCCCAGAAGCCTGCCTGGGTTCCGCCTGGGCTAGCACAAGCTAGCGATGAGAGCTGCGCGGCCCCCGCATACCTCCACGGCGATGCTGAAGTCCACCATGGAGACGCTGGTGTTGCGGTGCCAGCACACGTGCACCATCGTGTTGCCACGGTGCGGGGCCTGGCGCTCCAGCGACGTGCGCGAAGCACTCAGGTCGTCTTCCGACTCCTGGTCAGCCGAGGTGGCTTCATCAGGGGACTCTGCAGGATGGGGCGAAAGGCAGCGCTTCTGATCTTTCCTCCCAGGAAGAACACCCCTTCCTGAGGCCCTCTGAGGCGCTGGAAAGGTGGGGGCTCACAGCAGTCATACCCTGTGGACCCACCCAACCAGAATCTAATGAGGCCCCCACTCAAGGGAGATGGTCCCTGCAGCCCCAGCCATGGAACCCCGGCCCTCCCGGCTTCAGCTGTCACTCTGGGTGTGGAGCGCCTGGTGTTCTCTCCCCGGACATCGAGTGACAAGGGTAAATGCCAGCCCAGAAAAGGTGACTTCCCACCTCCCTCACACTGTTTTCAGGAGTTTACTTTTAGGAAAAAGAACTTTCTTGATCTTGGGCTTTAAACACAAATGTAGACCACAGGTGTGAGGCCGACCCGACAGGGTGGCTTTAGGTGAAAAATGCTGTCCCCCCATGAATCAGACCCCCGCCTGGGAAAGCTGCTCTGGCCACACTCACTGTTGTCAGGGGGGCTGCTGGCCAGGAGCTCGGGGGCGGGGCCACTGCTCTTCTCCGCCAGGTCAATGGCCATCTGGATGTCCTCAACCCACTTCTCCATCTCTGACCGAGAGCTGCAGACACAGATGCGTCAGGGGTTCAGGTCACAGCACGCCAAAGGGGAAACGGGCAAGGGGCGGGCTCCTGAGTTACCTGGCGGCCACGATGATGGACTGCCGCTGGCCCCGGAGGGTCAGGCAGTGGGGCACCCCCCACTCGTCTTCACTCTCCTCGATCTGTGGGCGAGAGAAGATCGTGTCACCGTGGGGCACGTGATGCACTTTCAAATATCCCTGAGCTGGCAGCAGGTGACTCAGAAAAGGAGGGGTGCCACTGAGCAGGGCTCAGGAGACCAGACCCCCCCACAGAAAGAGAAGGCACTCTGAGTCGGAAAAGCCCAAACCGGAAAGGCGACAGGAAGATCGCAGCACCCTGAATGTTTGTGGCAGAGCCCACAAACTTCCCTCTCTCCAACCCCGGGGGACAGCGTGGGCCCCAGCGAGGGCCACAGCCCTGGTCCAAGCACCCTCTACGCCTGCCCAGCAAAGGGGACAGGAGGCAGCCCAGACCCAACTCGGGAGGATGAGGCAGCCAGCCCAGCTCCAGGGAGTGGGTGCTGTCTTTCGTGTGTGTGGCAAGGACTATCGGGCCCCTGCGGCCAGGCGCAGGCAGCGGGAGGCGAGTTCAGGCACTGACCTTCTCAGCTTGCCCTTTCACCCGACTGTAGAAGGAACAGACCCACACAGCCCATGTGCAGAAGGAGCCATGTCCCCAGATCCCCGCTAGAGAAGCCCTAGAAGGCTCTATCTTTTAGGTGAAAGGGTTGTGGGGTCTTCAATGGTCTTTGATCCCAGGTCTCATGACCGAGATGACGCTGCCCTCCCTCTCCCTTCCTATCCAGTCTCTTGCTTTCCCTCCTCACTGCCAGGTCAGTGGCTCACGTACCCTGCAGCCCAGCCTGCACCTGCCGCCCCAGAGGACAGGCCCTGGCTTCAGGCCTGTGCCGTACTCACCGTCATGCCGTAGAGCGGGAGCTGCCCGTGGACTTTAAACTGATTGGAGGCCGTCAGCCCCCGGCTCGTGTACAGCAGGACGTCATTGAACTGGAGGAACAGAAGTGTGTGGAGGTGAGACCACGTGCAGACAGCAGGCCTCCCTCCAGCCTCCACCACCATTCACTGTCCTCAGCCACCCCCGTCTGGGCACCTTGGCTGCTCCTCCTCCACCCCAGGACCCCTCCTTGGGTGGCCGAGGTCTGGCCTCGGGGAGCCTTGCTTGCCCAGGTGACAGGATCCTTGTGAGGATGAGCCGCTCTTTCTACTCACCAGGAAGAACATGCGCTGCTGGAGCCCCTTCCCCGAGAGCTTGCTGAGGCTGCCCAGGCGGATGAACTCCTGTGGGGAAGACAGATGGGAGGGCTGATGGCAGCGTGCAGATGGCAGCGTGCAGATGGCAGCGTGCAGGCCCCGAGGGCTGACGGCATAGCCCTGAGGGCTGACTGCGAGCGTGCAGACCTGCTGGCTTCCTCCCACCTGGGTCCCCTGCATGGTGGAAGTTGTAGCTCTCAGCTGCGATTCACTGCACGCTTGCTTGGCCCAGGTGCTATGCTAAGCCATCTCTAGGCATCACCTGTCTCCTTCCCAGAAGTGGACAGGGCAGGCACCACCGGCAGCTCCCCCAGCAGAGGGTAGTGACAGGTTTGAGAGCACTCAGGTCTCCCTGAGGACCACAAGAGTGACCCCAGGATCCCCAGGGCTCCCCACGACAAGGGAGATCACAAGGACTCCAAGCAGCTCTCAAAGAAGGAAGAGGCTATAAAAAGAGGCAGCAAAGGACCCCTGAGGATGGAGAAGCCGCTGGGAGCACTGCGGCTGGGGGAAGCTTCTCTAGGATTTAAAACCGGGCTTCTCAATGAGTATAAGTGCGCTGATAAAGGAGTGAAAGGCAGATGTGTCCAAGGCGCCTCTGCAACCCGAGTGACATCCTCCCCGGGGCCGCACACTCTGGAAGGCACGCATTGCAGGGGCACAAGCACTTGAAACACAAAAAAATGACCATTTTTTTCTTTGTTTTTCTTTTTACAACCAAGAGCAGCCAGGAAAAAAAGGCCATTTTTAAGTGGCGGTAGAATACACGAAACATGGACCGTGTGTGGCCGTCATGCATTCACAGGGTAGCTCTGCCATCACCACCAGCTACTTCCAGACCGTGCTCCCTCGGTGGGCTCCGATCCCACCTTCCCAGTCTGTTCAGGGCTGATTGAAACAGTAAGTGGATGTGAGGTGGCCTGATGAGTGAAAGAATTAGGGGATCATCTGAGCTTAGGAAAGCGTACCCCAATTCCATCTTCATCTTTACAAGTAACAATGGCCTTTAGGCTGGGCACTGTGGCTCATGCCTGTGCACTTTGGGAGGCCGAGGCGGGTGGATCACAAGGTCAGGTGATCAAGACCATCCTGGCCAACATGGTGAAACCTCATCTCTACTAATAATACAAAACACTAGCCAGGCGTGGTGGCACATGACTATAATCCCAGTTACTCAGGAGGCTGAGGCAGGAGAATTGCTTGAACCCGGAAGGCGGAGGTTGCAGTGAGCCGAGATCACACCACTGCACTCCAGCCTGGGCGACAGAGCAAGACTCCATCTCAAAACAACAACAAGAACAACAAAAATACCAAGTAACAATGGCTTCCTCTCACGGAACACATGGTATGTGTCTGGCGTGTCCTGAGTGTGGAGTCCTAGTAAGGGAAAAGGAGCCGGGCTGGTGGGACCAAGGGAAAGCAGAAAGAAAAAGCTGAGAAGCTCCACAAGTCTGCCTGTCCTCGTGGTCCAGGACACAGCCCTCCGGCACAGATAACTCACGATCTTCCTGCGCCCAGCTACCACCAGACCCTCAGCAGACAGAAAAACGCGAGCGAGCTCACTGCAACCGTGGTGTTATCGGCACCGCACAAAGCCCTCGTCAGCACACAGCACGGACACCACCCTATAAAGTCCCCAGCAAGCCTTTGTGTCTTTGCAGCCAGCTCCTCTTTTGCTGTTGCTTTCTGGGAGTGTATTTTCCTATGTCTCTAATAAGCCTGCACTTCTTTATCTATAACTGTCTTGGTAAGTAATTCTTACCACCCCCTGTACCAGCCCAGATAGTCACTGATCACCTGCGACCTGAGTGAGTACATGAGCTGCAGACGTGAGCCTGTGTGTGGAATATAATTATTCCCATTTTCCAGATAAGGAGACTGAGGAGCAAATGATTAAGAAAGTAGCTCAAGAGGCCGGGCACGGTGGTTCACGCCTGTAATCCCAGCACTTTGGGAGGCCGAGGTGAGTGGATCACGAGGTCAAGAGATCGAGACCATCCTGGTCAACACGGTGAAACCCTGTCTCTACTAAAAATACAAAAAAATTAGCTGGGCGTGGTGGCACGCGCCTGTGGTCCCAGCTACTCGGGAGGCTGAGGTGGAAGAATTGTTTGAACCCAGGAGGTGGAGGTTGCAGTGAGATGAGATTGCGCCACTGCACTCCAGCCTGGTAAGAGAGCAAGACTCCACCTAAAAAAAAAAAAAAAAAAAAAAAAAAAAAAAAAAAAAAAAAAAAAAGAAAGAAGAAAAGAGGAAAAGAAGGAAAAAGAGGAGAGAGAGGAAAAGCATTATAAAAAAAAAAAGAAAGTAGCCCAAGATCACTTGGCCAGCCAGCGTGTGACGGGGCAAAGTGCTGTGCCATGTAACTAATGCCACTAGACTAAGCGCACATTTCATCTCAATGAAACGTAGGTGGGGAAAGGAAGATAATACGTATTATGTAATTTTTACATAGTCAATCTCATTTGATCTTAATGATCTATGAGGGAGAGGCTACGGTCTCCATGCTACAGAAGGGAAGTTCTGGGAGGTGAGACCCCACCCCACCCCCAGCTCTGGTAGAGTGAGACTTTGAACCCAGGGCCACCTCCTCCAGTCCAAGGCTTTTTCCGTTGCAGTGGAAAACATTTTCTCCAAATAAGGAATTCATTCATTCACTCATTCGAGGGAGTCTCCCTCTGTCACCAGGTTTAAGTGCAGTGCCATGATCTTAGCTCACTACAATCTCCGCCTCCCAGGTTCAAGTGATTTTCCTGCCTCAGCCTCCTGAGTAGCTGGGAATACAGGCACCCACCACCACGCCAGGCTAATTTTTTGTATTTTTAGTAGAGACAGGGTTTCACTGTGTTAGCCAGGCTGGTCTTGATCTCCTGACCTCGTGATTTGCCCGCCTTGGCCTCCCAAAGTGCTGGTATTACAGGCATGAGCCACCGCACTCGGCCGGAATTCTTCATCGATGGTCTGTTCACCATGTAGCATGATATGCTAAATATTTTATAACTTTCAAAGCTAAGAGAAAATTACATCGATGCCACCGGGCTTTTCTGCGGGTTCTGTGTGGATAGATAAGTAAGGTCATTAAGAGCCGAGGCCTGGTAGGATCTTCTCACCAGCAGAGGGGAAGCAATCCCAGCTGTAATTTCTGCCAGCACTTAGCAGTTCTGACCATCTCTCACCACGTGGCTTCTGATCAGTTTTGTAGTTAGGTTTACTGACAGAAATGCCCGGATACGCAGAGAGCTTCCCTCCCCGCTCCTGAGCTATAGATTCAAAGTCTCCAGGGCAGCTACCGGTCAGAAAAGACTAAAACTCCCTGAGATACTTGATCCTGGTCTGCAGGGTCAGGCAGGCCCACACCAGATCAAAGCAGCTACAGTGAGTTGTCTCCCCCCCTGGGTGATGCAGGGTTGGAAATGGGGGCAGGGGTAAGATCCCAGAGAGAGATGTGATGAGATGCAGCCACTGAATCATATTTTTGATTCCTGGGCGATGACTGCTTCCTAGGAAGGGAGCTGGAGAAGGCAGGCCGTGTTCCTGTCGCCGACACTGTCGCCGTGTGTGCAGGAACCCTGCTCAGCGGGAGGGAACCGCGTCTCAGGCAGGGCTGGGGAGGTGATGCTGTCAGTGAACCTGCATCTCTCCTGGAATTGCTTTCCAGCTAAAAAATGTCATTTTAATTTTGAACTGAAGTTAAATTTTGGATAGAAGATTACATTTTTGAAAAACGTTTTATACTTGCATGGGAATTTCTAGCATCATTTCATGCACTAACTTTCTGGCTTTATATTAATACTTACCCAATTCATTTTTCATAAAAATTTTCCATTTTCATTTATGTACTTTTTTTTTTTTTTTCTGTCGCCAGGCTGCAGTGCAGTGGCATGATCTTGGCGCACTGCAACCTCTGCCTCCCGGGTTCAAGTGATTCTCCTGCCTCAGCCACCTGAGTAGCTGGGACTACAGGTGTGCACCACCACACTCAGCTAATTTTTGTATTTTTTGTAGAGATAGGGTTTCACCACATTGGCCAGAATGGTCTTGATCTCTTGACCTCGCAATCCACCCGCCTCAGCTTCCCAAAGTGCTGGGATTACGGGGGTGAGCCACCGCGCCCGACCACATTTTTAAAAAACTAAAATAAGTGATCTCAGATCTTCTCTGGGATACGGTAGGGGAAAAGGTAAAGAAGCAAATCAGCCCATAAGGAGAAAAGGCAGAACATGAGGTCAGAGGATTGCTTTATCTCTTCTGAGCACGGGGATTCTCAACTAACGACACTGTCCTGTTCTTCCAGTGTCTCCCAGGTGGATAGAGCGGGGGCACATTTTGCCTTGCAAGTGTCTGTATTCAAAAGGTTTAAATGTCAGTCCCCCCAATGTCCCTTTTCTGCCTCCCCCGCAGTGCATACAGAGGCCACCACTGCCTACTTACCCTGCCTGGAACCACGAGATTGTCAATGCCAATCAAATCTTTCTTGAGTTCGTGCAGCTTCTGGAAATTCTCCATCTTGATCATCGTACCGTGGAGCTGTGCCACCATCTCCGTGATCTCTGCCAAAGCGGCTGTGAAGGAAAGACATACGATCTGTGGTGGGAAAGGCAGGCAGGGGTCTTCCCCCAGCAGCTGTGAGCTCCGCGCTGCAGGGAAATCACCCCAGTCCCTGCAGAGTATTCGAAGCTGTCTTTTGAGCGCAAATAGTGCTATTTCTCTATAATAAGAATGGATAGTTTACTTTCTGTATTTATTTGCTTCGCTTTAGCATCTTGCAAATGTACGTGGCCCCTGCATGGCTATGTGGCATACAGCTGTCCTTCAATTAGATGGATTTGTTGGCTAAGAGGGGACAGACATGGGGGAAGAAAACTGCCTTGAATTTCATCCCAAGGTAGAGACATTTCTTTTCCCTCCTGTTACTTCGAAAGAACAAGGCACAGTGAGCACAATGAGGCCATAGAAGAATCTGGAGCAAAATCAGCATCTGTTTGAGAGCAGGTCTGATTGATACTGTGAAGTGTCGGTATCACTCTGGGTAACTCACATTCCACCACTCCCTAGTTCTGCCTTGTGTGGAAATTATACTGTTTGCCAAGATGGTTGCGAAGAATTGCTGTCGAATTTAACTTTTTCTTTTTTAAAAAAAAATTTTTTTTTTGAGGCAGAGTTTTGCTCTTGTTGCCCGGGCTAGAGTGCTGTGGTGTAATCTCAGCCCACTGCAACCTCTGCCTCCTGGGTTTAAGCGAGTCTCCTGCCTCAGCCTCTCAAGTATCTGGGAATACAGGCACATGCCACCACGCCCGGCTAATTTTACATTTTTAGTAGAGATGGGGTTTCACCATGTTGGTCAGGCTGGTCTTGAACTCCTGACCTCAGGCGATTCAACCGCCTTGGCCACCCAAAATGCTGGGATTACAGGCGTAAGCCACCGTGTCTGGCCTTCATTTTTCAACAGAGGTACATCTCCCCTCTACTGGTGGGCATCCAATATTTAAAAGGAACCAGTGCCCGATTAATATAAGCTTGGGTGGCACGCAAGTCTCCCACAGCTGGGCACTTGGGTAGTTTCGTCAAGAAAACCAAGAAATACTTGTTGAGTGAACTTCAGTCTTCAGAACACTAAATACGTCCTACCCCAGCATTCTGGTGTTGGAAAGGAAGCATTTAGTTTTCTTGTTTTTCCCCCTGAGGATGTGAGTTAAATTCTCCCAGGCTTGTCAGAGAATGCGTTCTGAGTCCTAGTGACAAATCCCAGGGCTTGCTCAATCTTCAGACATGACCACCCAGTTTGGTCTTGGCACCCAGTGCTAGGTAGCAGGAGCTGGGGGGGGGATGAGGGCTCCAAGAGGAAAATGATGAATGATGGCACCCTCGCCCTGGGTGTTTATGGGCAGGGGCATGTTGGCAGCAGCCCACGGTGTTCAGCGTCCCTCCAGCTCCAGAAATCTAGGCTCCCACAGTGCTGCCACCCCATGCTTTAAGCCAGCTAGCACTTTTTTCCTTAATCAAAGTCAAGGACAGCCTGTCTCCTCGGGTACTGTTTAGAAAAACAATGGAACTGGCTGAGTCCACCAAGAACAGCGCCTGCAAACCCACGCCCTGCTCTCCCCTCCACGGGGGGTGTATCTGAGGAGTCCTCTGAGCAGCAGGGGCCCTGGGTCCTTTCCTGCAGGCTTCGCCAATACACAGGCAATGCCAGTGTGACAGGGCAAGGCGGACAGGTCAGGTCAACATCAGCTGAGGCTTGAAGGATGAGAGCGAGCTGGCCAGGAGAGGCCAAGGAGGTGGTGGCCGGGACTCCAGGCAGAAGGAACAGAATGCACCAACGTGTGGCGGCAAGTGGCAGCGTGGTTTTGGTTTTGTTTTTCAGAGGCTGTGTCTAGCTCTGTCGTCTGGGCTGGGGTGCAATGGTGCAAGCATAGCTCACTGTGGCCTCCAACTCCTGGGCTCAAGCGATCCTCCCACCTCAGCCTCCCGAGTAGCTGGCACTATAGGTGCATGCTCGTAATTTTTAAATTTTTTGGTAGAGACAGGGTCTCACTCTGTTGCCCAGGCTGCTCTTGAACTCCCAGCCTCCCAAAGTGCTGGGATTACAGGTGTGAGCCACCGCCCCTGGCCAGCATGGTTTTTTTTAAAGACAGATGGTTGACGACAAACCATGTCAACGAGGCATTTGTGTTCCTCTTCTGGGAACTGTCACTGTCTTAATTACTTTGTTAAGTCTTTGACATATTGGGTTGCCTTTTAAAACAGCTAATTTGTAGGAGTCCTCCATATATTCTAGATATCAACAATGATTTTTCTAGAACAAGCCTGGTGTCACTATTTCCCTCCTTCACAGGCTTCCCGTTCAGCCTCTGCTGTCAGCTTATGGCCTTGCAGGTCCGTGGGGCACGGTGGCATGTGACCCCTGCTTTCTGTCGCAGCCTCCCTTTGCGGCTCTCCCTGTGCCCTGCACGCCTTTGGAAATGTTCCGGTCTCTAACTCCATTCCCACACCGTCCCTTCTCCCAGGACAACTCCTATTACACTTTAGCTCTGAACTTAGATGCCATTTCCCTTCAAGATCCCCCAATGCCCCAGGGCTGAGTCCGACACCCCCGGCCCCAACTGCACTGTCTGCTTCTCTCTCATGGCCCCAGTGCGGTGTTGCCACTGCCCAGACACCCACCTGCGGGCCTCCAGCAGGTCCTGTGAGGTCAGGGGCCGTGCTGCTCCTGCCTCACGTGCCCAGCACAGGTGCTCACCAAGCAGCTGGGGTGTGAGCCGGCCAGGCCAGGTCACAAAGACTTTCGATGTTAGCTTGAGGCAGTCAGCTGTCACCCAGGTTTTAAGCAAAAGTTGAAGAAGGAGATGGATTTTTAAAAAGATGATGCATTTGGCCAAAGAGTTGCGAGGTGTTTCTGACATTTCAGGCAAGAGATGAGGCTCTTGCCCTACTGGGTGGGCGGATCTGGGTCACCTGTGTGAGAGCCACCTATGCAAGGCCCACTCTGCATGCTTACAGGCAAGGCCAGGGATTGTGGACGCCCACAGACCACACGTGATATGAGACAACATGACCTCCTTCAGAAGAGCACGCACGGTCCCGGAGGAAAAGCGTATGGCTGGGGGAATGGGGCTCTGACCTCTGACTCAGTGACCCTGCAAGTCCCTTCCCCTCTCTGAGCCTCAGTTTGCCTATCTGTAAAATGGGATAATGCCATTGACCTGCAGGGGCTGTTAAAAGAGTAACAGAGTGGGCCAGGTGTGGTGGCTCACACCTGTAATCCCAGCACTTTGGAAGGCCGAGGCGGGTGGATCACAAGGTCAAGAGATTGAGACCATCCTGGCCAACATGGTGAAACCCCGTCTCTACTAAAAACACAAAAATTAGCTGGGCGTGGTGGCGGGAGCTGGTAGTACCAGCTACCTGGGAGGCTGAGGCAGGAGAATCCCTTGAACCCAGGAGGCAGAGGTTGCAATGAGCCAAGATTGGTGCCACTGCACTTTGGCCTGGTGACAGAGTGAGACTGCCTCCAAAAAAAAAAAAAAAAAAAAAAAAAAAAAGGAGTAACTGTGTGAATGTTGATACAGTATCAGGTACACAGTACCCAGCCTGGGGCTGAGCAAGTATAAGCGGGTAGGACTGTCTGTGAGAAGGAAGGCAGGACGGTCGTGACTGTGACTTCTAGGTTTAGGTTCCAAATCATTTCTCTCCCAGCTGTGACGCTGGGCAGGTTCCTTAACCTCTCTGGTCTCAGTAGTCCCCATGCCTGAGGCTTGTGAAGAGTTTATAATACAGGAGAGGTGCTTATTATGGTGACAGGCACATTACAAACGCCAGCAGCACTGAGCGCCAGGATTTGTTACAAGCTATGTTCTGTGGCCAAGGTAGAGTGATAGGTTTCAACCACGTGGGTAGAAGCAAGCTTCCTGGGTGGGGGCCAACTGTAAGGGGAGCTTCTCCAGGGATCTTTGCACAAAACCACCCAGGACCAAAGGGGAAAACACATGAAGCGGGAAAAGAAGAAGGGAGTTGCAACGATCATTGGCACCTTATTTACAAAACAATCAAGTTATTCACGAATACAAGCCAGTGCCTGCCCTGATGAAAACCCGGGACCTAGGCATCGGCTGACCTCTCCCCAGGAGCCCCTCCCTGGCTGCGCTCAGTCTGGGAGCACCGGCCTGAACCGTGGTGTGGGCAGCAGGTGGCGCAGGCTGCAGGCACTCACCTCGGCAGTCCCTGAAGTCGTGGTGGCTGGGCGGGTAGTGTTTGCACAGCCGCTCCAGGACCTGCTTGTAGTGCATGAGCCGGTGCAGCGGCCGCAGGAGGAAGGTATTGAGCGGTAGGTAGCACACTTTCTGCAGCTCGAAGTCTCTGCAGAAGTTCTCCAGCCGCCGGGAGCTCTTGATCCCGTTCTCCAGGGCCTCCAAGGCCTCGCCATGCTTCCACAGGTGAGCCGCCAGGTGCTGGGGGGGGGGTTGACAGAGGAGGAGGGGCCTGTTCAGCTGAGGGGAACACAACTGTGTTCCGCTCAGTTTCACTTGCGGAAATGAGGCGCACCTGCATTCTCTTTATTTCATCGATTTGTTTAATTTCCTTAAATTTCACTGTGTTTGTAGTTCGCTCTTTGTTATTTCACTTAAGTTCTCAGGATGAAATAAAAAAGGCCCATTAAGGTACTGAGCAGTTTAAAATACACATGGATCATAAAACATATGAGCTGTATGTATAACATCAGAGGCATAAATGTTCCTTTAAAATTGAGCCTGGAGAAACTGGGGAGAACTATGAACAGGAGCTCCTTAAGGGGGGGCTGTGGTTTTCTTCTAAATGTCATTAGATAACAAACAGACCAGGCCCTTCCTAAGCGATACATAGTTTTAAAACCGCAGTTCTGCCCCCATGGCCCCATTTGCTCATATGGTAACTAAGCAGTGCTGTGAGCCCTCCTCTGCTGGGTCTGGGAGATGGCTGAGAGTCAGACACCGCCCCGGCTCTGCTGGAGTCACGGTGGGGATGGGGACAGAGTGAGCACTTGGATGACGGAGCATTAAAGGAGGAATCCCAAGGCAAGGACAATTCCAGACAGATGGGGGAGAGCAGGTGACAGGGGACACCCCAGGACACAAAAGCAGAGGTTGTTTCTTCAAGTCTCACTTGATAATCACCTCCCAGAGTGGGCTTGCTCTCTGTGTGCTGGTGACTCCCAAATCTAGATTTTTATTTTTTGAGATGGGGTCTCATTCTGTTGACCAGGCTGGAGTGCAGGGGCACAACCTCGGCTCACTGCAGCCTTCATTCCTGGCCTCAAGAGATCCTCTTGCCTCAGCCTCTGGCAGCTGGGACTCCAGACGTGAGCCAGCATGCCCAGCTAATTTTAAAAAGTTTTTTTTTAATAGACAGGGTCTCACCATGTTACCCAGGCTGGAGGACTCAAACTCTTGGCCTCAAGTGATCCTCCCATCTTGGCCTCCAAAAATTCTGGGAGTACAGGCATGAGCTACCAAGCCTTGCCCGAAATTGAGAATATTTTTTTCCATTATGTATATTGGTATGTATTTGCATGTATGTCTGTCTATAGATAGAAAAGGCACAAAAATAATGAAAGGTTTTATAATTAACTTGCTTCTATATAAAAGCCCATGGTAGTATCCGGCACAGGTGAGTAGCCCAATGGAAAAACGCTGCCCAAATCCAGATTTCTCATCCAGACTGTGGCCCAATCTCAGTGGCATCTCCACCCCTCGGCCCGTAAACAGCTGGACATGCAGGCTGTCCAGACGCGCCCACTACCTCCTGCCCCACCTGGGGCCCCCGAGCATATTCTCTAACCTCAACCGGTACCACCGCCAGCCAGGTACTCAGGACATTAAAACTTGGGGTACACACCACATTCTTTCCTTCTCTGAACCCATCCCCAAGTCCAATCAATCTGCCCTCCAGAAAATGTGGGCCCTTCTCTGCCTTATTCCCCACAGGCACTGTTCTCATCCCGGCCTGGCATGGTCCACTGCTGCGTGGTCTCCAGCCCCCTCCACTTCACTGTGAGTTGAACCCTCCGAACGAACTTTCCGCAATGCCACTGAACACACAGCCCTTAGGATGGGATCACTTTGACCTCTGTGGCATTGACGCTTACTACTCACCCCAGGCCACCCACTGACCACCTTGCACCCGAATGTGCCATGCTCTCGCACCCAGGGCCTTTGCATACTGTGCCCCTTGCTGAGGACTCCCCATCCCTCAGGGTCATTCTGGGGCCTGCCCTGCTCCACACTCCTGCATCCTCACACACTCACTGCTGTGTCTGTCCACGTCAGCCCTTATCACACACTTCCCCGCCAGGCTGATTTCATGACTTTCTATTTTGAAATAGACATCTGTAGGAAGCAGCAAAGAAACATATAGGGAGGGGCTGTGCACCCCTCACCCAGCCACCCTCAATGGTGGCACACTGCAAAACTAGAGTACAATATCAACACCAGGAAATTGACATGGGTACAGCCCACAGGGCTTATTCAGACTGCACCAGTTATACACGCTCTCGCATGTGTGCATATATTGCGTGCATGTGTGTGCAACTCTGTGCAATGCTATCACATGTGGTCCTGTTTGATTTTGAGAGAGGGCATCACCATGTCGTTACATCCTTGGGGCCAGGCATACATAGTGGGTGTCCAAGGGTCTTCCTTGCACACACTAATGAGCGAATGAGGTCAAGGCAAGGGTCTTGGGAGGACACACGAGTTCACGGTGGCCGGAAGGCGGAGGAGAAGATGAAGGGTTGGAAGCGGGATTGGGAAAGATGGCCTAGGGCTATGGTGGAAGGCTTTCTTCATTAGCTTTAGAGCTGGGACTGCATTCTCTAAACCACAGAGAAGCCAGGGGGGCTCTGGCAGAGTCAGTTCTGTGTTGTGAACGGTGACTCCAGGCATCATGTAAGTAAAGGTTGGGAGGCTGGGTTGGTGGGAGGTGACTCACTGGGAAGCTGGCCCGGTCGTCTAGCAGGAAGGAAACAGAGCCAGGAGAAACACAGTGGTGGAAGTGTCAGAAGGAGGTACAGGTGCAGATGCTTGGAGAGATGCATGATACAGGAAGGAATCAAGGTCCCCACTTGCAAAGCAGGTGATAGGGCAGGATGAAGGCCCTTTCTTTGCATTGATTTCCAAGTGCTTTCATGTGTCTGGATGGATGTGTGCAGGTGGGCGTTCACAGCGCGGGCTGGGGATCCTGATTTGGGTGTCTCTGACTCTCAGGAGGTGGTTGAAGACCCTGCACTACACTCCCTTGGTTGTGTGACCTCACTCCTGTGTGCAGAGTCAGGAAACAGCCCATCAGGCTGACTGTTGACAGCAGGTGAGCGCGCAGGTCGGGGGCGGGAATGGAGCCAGAAAGACACCACAGGCTGGAGAGCACTCCAGGCATTTGAACAATAGTGCCGCCCTGGGCTTCTAACTTTTCTGGAAGCTTCTGCTGTGCCCCTTCCACGCTTTATAGAGAGTCTTTAAAACAATAAAAACAGCAATTAAAAAAACCCAACTAACTTCTCAAAAAGGCTGCCAGTGGCTCTCACAGCCTCTCCATCTATTTTTATTTTGCTTGCACAGAGCTCCATGCTATAAACGCTCATGGCGTCAGCACACTCCCGAGATACCAGCACAGCCGAGGAAGCTGGCTGAATCAGAAATGCCAGCTCCCCTGACTGAGGAGAAAGAATGCTAGGAGAGGAAATCACGTGTTATTTTTGGGTGGTCTTCCGCGCTGGGTTAGCGCATGGGAGGGCGGAATGTCGGCCTCTGCGGGAAAGCATGGTGGGGGTTGGCATACAAGCTGAAGAGGGCACGAAGGACACCTGCTGAACAGCACCATGTTGGGGACTGTCCCTGCGGGTGGAGATGAGCCTGGCAGGTCTCTGCTGGTGTCCCCAAAAGCCCACAGCAGAGTCTAAGCCTCCTTGAAGAGGGCGCTCCGCTGGGCAGTTGCGATCTTAGATTGAGGAACACAGGGAGAAAAGCTGAGAAACCAGAAGAGCCCAAGAAAAAGTACGGAGCACGTGAGAAGAGGGAAAAGACGGGAGAGAACAACAGAAGCAGCGTCACGTTACGTAAGAGAGGAAAAAGGACATTTTTGAAAAGCAAATGAAGCCGGTTTGCAGTGACTGCATCCTGTCTTACCCCAGCTTATGACATCTGGAAAGGCAAAACTGCGGGGATGGTAAAAGACCAATGATTGCCAGGGCTTTGGGGGGTGCATAAGGGGATGAACTGGTGGAGCCCAGGGGAGTTTTAGGGCCAGGAAACTGTTCTGTGGATCCCCGTCAGTATCTGTTTGTCAACAGCCATAGAATGTGCACCGAGGTAGCCTGAATGGTCAACCTTGTCAGTGTCGGTTCAGCAGTTTTCACAGGTGACCACATCAATGCAAAAGGCTCATCGGGGGGAACTGAGTGTTTGGGGCGGAGGACAGAACATGATAACTCTACTTTCTGCTCAATTTTTCTGTAAAGCATGCGTTGAAATAAAATATATTAACTTCAGAAACTCCCAGGGAAAGAGGACAAGATGTCGAGATCCTTCTATCTGAACGCTGTGCCGCAGCCTTAGCTGCTGCCATTCCAAATACTGTCGCTGCGGAACACCCTAGCTAGTTCTTGCTTTTCATTTTTGCACACGCTTCTGCAACCCTGATCCCTTCCATGGTCTCTCTCTGGTATTGCCAAATTGCAAAGGGTTGCTGTTTGAATGCAGAAAACAAACGGTAACTCAGGATCCAGTCAATGTTATCTTCGTCTTTGTTAAGAGAAAGAGATCGACAGAAAATCTCTCGAGTGGCATTTCATCCTATCCTTCCCGTGCCACCCCCGCTACCTCCCCTTGTCTCTCCCTCAGGAGATTCGTCTTTATATATTATTTATTTTTGAGACAGGCTCTTGCTCTGTCACCCAGGCTGGAGTGCAGTGGCGCGGACACAGCTCACTGCGGCCTTGACCTGCTGGGCCCAAGTGATCCTCTGGCCTCAGCCCCCCGAGTAGCTGGAACTACTGGCACTTACCATCACTCCTAGCTAATGATTTTTAATTTCTGTAGAGATAAAGTCTTGCTATGTTGTCCAGGCTGGCCTCAAACTTGTGGGCTCAAGCAATTCTCCCACCTCAGCCTTCCCAAATGTTAGGATCACAGGCATGAGCTACCACACCTGGCTGAGATATATCATTTTAGGGGGAAAAAATTAAACACTAACCCACTCAGCTAGGTTCACGGGAATTAAGCCGAACCCTAATAATAATTTGATTCTCTGAGTGTCTCCTGTATAGTAGGTGCTCAGTTAGCACTGGGCGGATGGATTAACTGAAATTGGGGCAGTATGTGCACCTGCCTTCTTTAGGGGGTTGCTATAACTAAGGTTATCACACAGGTTCTGGGCAGTTGAGATTCGGGAAGGTTGATTTAAAATGTAAGTACAGGTGTATTCAAAAGACACACTGTGAATTAGAACATTGTATGTTAAAGGAATTATTACTAGATTAAAATAAAAACAAAAAAGGTTCAGATGTGAGATGCGGCAGATTTTTTAAATGTGGTAGAGTACTGGTTTCATATTTATTGACTTCTTTGGATATACTTTCACTTTTACATCCTTCATTGTAGATAATGCTGGATGATTAAAAACATATTTGCAGCCAGGCACGGTGGCTCACGCCTGTAATCCCAGCACTTCAGGAGGCCGAGGCGGGTGGATTGCCTGAGGTCAGGAGTTTGAGATGAGCCTGGCCAACATGGAGAAACCCCATCTCTACCAAAAATACAAAAATTAGCCAGGCGTGGTGGTGCACACCTGTAGTCCCAGCTACTTGGGAGGCTGAGGCAGGAAAATCGCTTGAACCCGGGAGGTGGAGGTTGCAGTGAGCTAAGATCCTGCCACTGCACTCCAGCCTGGGCAATAAGAGCAAAACTCCATCTCAAACAAACAAACAAAAATCATAGTTGCCTCATACACTGATTTAAAGTCACAGAATTTACTGGAATACCTACATAGCTCTGAATCTAACACTTTCGTCATGGTTATTAGAAGAAACCAAAAGAAATGGCTACAAATGAACCGTTCAGTCAGACGATGTTATCTCTACAGCTTTTTTTTTTTTCTTTTTTTTAAGTTTTGAATCATCTGCTCACAGAAAACACCTGCTGTTTGGGGTACAATGCAAAGCATTTGAAACAAAAAGATACTAAAAATGCTTTCACTGAAGTGCTTGGATTTTCATTCATGCTTCGAAATGAAATTATTTAGAAAGGCTGGAAGAAGGGCTTGCCAAACAGCTGTCTTCCTGCTGTGCCACGGGTTAGACCAGAGGTGTCCAATCTTTTGGCTTCCCTCGGCCTCACTGAAAGAAGAATTGTCTTGGGTCACACATAAAATACACTAATACTAACAGCTGATGAGGTATATATATATATATCAGCCGGGTGCAGTGGCTAATGTGTGTAATCCCAACACTTTGGGAGGCTGAGGCAGGCAGATCACAAAGTCAAGAGATGGAGACCATCCTGGCTGACACGGTGAAACCCCGTCTCTACTAAAAATATAAAAATTAGCCAGGCATGATGGCAGGCAACTGTAATCCCAGATATTCAGGAGGCTGAGGCAAGAGAATTGCTTGAACCTGGAAGGCAGAGGTTGCAGTGAGCTAAGACTC
>NW_016107377.1:5589155-5592134 GCF_001604975.1 Cebus imitator
GAAAAAAAGAAACCTCATAATCTTTTAAGAAAGTTTCTGAATTGGTGTTGGGCTGCATTCAAAGCCGTCCTGGGCTCTATGTGGCTGGTCGGCCGTGGGTCGGACAGGCTTGGTGTGGACAGTCCAGTCGGGCGACGTGCGCTGCTGGAAAGGGCTTGCAGCCGCGCCCATGGCAGCCCCGCTCTATTTTCCATGGTGGACTCACTCCACCCAAACCCCGAGCAGCTCACCTTCATGCCCTGAACGTTCTTCAGCATGACATCGCCGATTCTTTGGTAATCTCCTCTGATCTGGGCATTGGAGCGGCCTTCCCTGAGAGCAAAAGCAAAGGGTTGGAAACGCAAAGCGTTAGTAGTGACATGACTGGAAGACGCCCAGCCCTGGATTACAGACGTCAGCCTACTGCCTCCTTTCCAATCACCCCTCCCAGGACGTCTCCTGGGTGTCTTCTGAACTTACAGGGTCACGGAATGTTAGCACTGGAAGGAAACATGAAAATTACCCCTCTCATCCTGCAAAGAATTCCACTGACACTTTGAAAGAGACAAGGGAAAGTTAATTTCCGATCCTTTTAATTTGGTTTAATTATTTTGTTCTACCCATCTGCACACTGGAGTTTGATTTTGTATTAATTTGGGTGATTTTAGGGTCACCAGGTCAGCACAGAGATCATTTGCTGAATATATACAGATTCTATTCTAGATACTTTCAGGAAGCGAGACTCAGCCCCAAAGCCAGGATTCTGCTTCCCAGAGCCCTTGCCTGAAGCAGACCAATAGCTGTCCGTAGCCCTTGGGAAGAGAATGCATAACTTAGAAAGTACAGGAGATGGTGCCTGAAGGTGGGAGTGAGCAAATGCCACAGAAGAGAGTAGGGTGTGTGGCCCAGGAAGAGAGAGGGGCGTGGAGGGGAGGGCTATGGTCCCCAGACATGTTGGGTGCTAGACAGCAAAGCTGTGGGCACTTTCAGTGAGGGTTGGGGTACACGTTCACCTGTCCAATGGCTCAGTGATAACGCTGATCGATGCAGAAAGAAATACAACATCAATGGTAGCAAGTATTTACTAAGTGCTGTCCATGTACCAGACACTGTGCTGAGTTAATTATAGGCATTAACCCTTTTAGTCCTCATAGAAACCCCTGAGGCAGGTATCACTGTCACCCTCATTGTACAGTGAAGGAGACAGAAGCAGAAAGAAACCAGGAACTTGTCCGACATCTGTTAGTACACAGGAGCCCCGCCCTCGTTTCCCAGGCTACACACCTCGCCGAGTGCCAGTGCGAAGCTGCTGACTTTCCCATCCATGAGAAAGGAATTTCCCAGAGACGACTAGAACACGGTTTTCAACTAGCAACCTGGCTAATATCTTTAAACCAACTGTCCAGGAAAACCAGAAGCCAACTTACATGAAAGGGAGAAATTAAACAAACACAGCGAAAACAAAACACAGCAAAAAACCCGGGCACTAGGTTTCCGACGGGAAGTGAGAGGTCCTCAAAGTAGGAAAAAAGCAGCCCAGTCGGGAGGGACCCGGGATCTACCTACACCCTCTGATGGTTAATATCGAGTGCCAACCTCACTGGATTGAAGGATGCAAAGTATTGCTCCTGGGTGTGTCTGTGAGGGTATTGCCAAAGGAGCTTAACATTTGAGTCAGTGGGCTGGGGAAGGCAGACCCACCCTCAACCTGGTGGGCGCCATCAACCCAGTTGCAGTGCAGCCAGGATAAAAGCAGACAGAACAACGTGGAAGGTCTAGACTGGCCTGGCCTCCCAGCCTACATTTTTCTCCCGTGCTGGAGGCTTCCTGAGTTCTTCAACTCTGGGACTCAGACTGGCTACCTTGCTCCTCAGCTTGCAGATGGCCTACTGTGGGACCTCAGCTTGTGAATGTGTGAGTCAGTACTCCTTAATAAACTCCCCTTAATATATATATCTATCCTATTAATTCTGTTCCTCTAAAGAATCCTGACTAATACACACCCCACAGATCGGGGGGCTAAGAACCCTCCAGCAATGCAAGAAATGGCTTCCACTGGGTCACTCAGAGCCTTCCAGACACTGACTCAATCTCCGATTCATCAGGGATCTTCTGATGAACGGAAGAGGGCAAGGAGAATGTACACACTTAATTAAGCAAACCCAGGAGGTAGAAAAGTCATCGTGAGCAGAAACAGGTTGCTCCTGGCTTCACATTCCGGGCAATCAACAGTATTATTTATTCCGTTGGTTCCAACTAAGCAGACGGTGTAAATTACACCATGGGGAGACTGAGGGCACCCAAACCTTTTAGGTAATTAAAGCTTCTTTAAAATGAAAGAAAAGAGAGCAACCCCAGGCTCCCCAGCTCCCTCCGGGGCCTTCACTGCTGCCCTGTGTGCTGGTGGTCTTCAACCTGGTCCGTTCCCTTCCACCAGCACAGCATCCTCAGTCCTTTGCATTCTCTTAGCTGCCTTAATTGCCACTGCTTCTCTGCTAATTAAAATACAAATCTGTCCCCGCCGCTCCCCTGAAAAGGCTCTGGGAAGATGGCCATTAACCTCAACCACCAGAGCCTATCTCCCCTCCTCCTACATTCAGGCTCTCCGGGCTGGTCGGTCCCACTGTGTGGCCCTCCAGGTCCTCTGCTATAGGAAGCTTTCCTCTCCAGACTCCCTCATTGCTCTTCAGGCCAACCCTTCAGCTCTCGTGGCCACCTCTTCAGGCTGCTCCCAAGCTATCTGTGTTTTGGAAACGCTTTGGTGGTCTTCTCTCTCACCCTCTACTTCTTCCCATACAAGCCTCCTATCTGCCATGGTTTCAGTTCACAATGCCGAACCACGACCGACCCAGGTACTGTGTTTCTTAGACCATCCAAAGTGCGCCATGTGAATGACCCCACATCTCGTATCTCAAACACAAGATGTTCCAAACAGAGTTTAGAATCTTGTTTCCAACACCAAATTCTCTCTCTCCTTTTTAAATTTTTTTTTTTTTTTTT
>NW_016107377.1:5593129-5611870 GCF_001604975.1 Cebus imitator
AAAAACATTAGCATGGGTGGTGTGCGCCTGTAATTCCAGCTACTTGGGAGGCTGAGGCAGGAGAATCACTGGAACCTGGGAGGCAGAGGTTGTAGTGAGCCAAGATGGCGCCACCGCGCTGCAGCCTGGGTGAAAGAGCGAGACTCCATCTCAAAAAAAAAAAAAAAAAAGATGGGGTGTCACTATTTTGTCCAACTGGCCTTGAGTTCCTGGACTCAAGCGATCCGCCTCAGCCTCCCAAAGTGCTGGGATTATAGGTATGAGCCACAGTGACTGGCCTCGTTATCTGGAACTTAAATAATTGGCCCCAGAATTTTTGAATGGATCTGTCATTTGAGAACACACAGACATAACGGACTTGAGTTCAAATGACATCATTTCGATATCATGGTGAGAGTCTGGATTGCGGGGGAAGAAACGCGGAGGATTTCTGGCTTCCCTCAGTAACAAGCAACCTCCGCTCTCATAGACACACCCCACCCCAAGAGAAAATGAAGTGCTGGGAAGAGGACACTGGGCGAGGGTGGTGGGGAATGAGCGTGGAGCCAAATGTCATCTATTTCGCTTTCTCTGCTCTTTTGCCAACTATGTATTATCTACTGATGTTAAAACTCCAAACTCGAAAGAAGTGTCCTTCCCACATCCACGTCTCTCTGAGTCCCCAGCATCTTTCTCGGTAGAGATGGCTCTAGGTTGGCAACATCAGACCCCTGTGCAGCTGGGAAGACGCAGATCCCCAAATGTAAAGGGGCTCAGCTCTACATGAGTACAGGCTGGGGCCTCTGAAGTCACTGCAAACAGTACAGGCACATCTGTCTTTCTTATCCCATCCTGTCCCCACCCCAGCTGCCACAGCAAGTCCCAGCCCTGCTTGGGTCCAAATACACAGGACATAGCCCCAGGGACTAGGGACAAAATCCAAATTCCTGCTGCCCACCTAGAAATATCCTCATGGTTTTACTTCTTCTACACGTCACGGCCTCCACATCTAAGCTGAAGTGTTCCTTTTACTATAAACAGCTAAAAGCTCACTGTATTATCAAGAACATGAAAAAGTAATTTTAACTCTTCCACAACATCCTCCGGATGTTAACCTCACAAGAAAGGAGTCCTTGTCTGCAAGGCAGGGCCACATATTTGTTGCCTGGGTAATTACCACACAGCAACAAAGACGAAAATTCTTTTGACGATTTCACTTAGGAAAACCATGGAAAGTCTGCTAAGAAGCTGCCTGGATGCTCAATTCTGACCTGAGCAATGTGACTAATTTACTCCCAGGAGCAACGACACATCACCTCAGCAAAGGACTGAACACACACCCACACATTGTGAATTTTCAGGTCCTGACCTCTTATCAGTACGTCATTCAACACAGTGTGAGCTAGTCAGCCACGCAGCAGCAGATGGGCTGAGGGCAAGGAAGAAGAAAAGGACATGAAAATGACCATTTCTCTGTGGGTGGGCCGCTGCCCAACAGCAAGGCTGTCTCCAAGGGTGGACTGTGAGTGTTCTGCCCATCATCCCCCTAAGAGGAGGCAGAAGGACACCTGTACCATGAGTTCTGTCTCTGCCGGGAAACACTTTCGCAGGCTGTGGTTGCAGGCAGGGACAAAGCAGGCCAGGCTAAATCGCTACTCTGCCCTCCTATTCACCTCCCCAACCGCAGGGTCAACAGAAAGCCTATTTAGGACGTCAGAGAAACAGTTCACACTGTGCTGCTGACCTTGGTGGCAAAAAAATCTCCCAACTCTCCTTGGAAGCATCACGAGCCCTAGGGCGCAGGCTCTCTCCCAGAGGGCGTGTTTTCTGGAAATCAGTAACATTTGGCCAGGCTGTGGCGAAGGGCCCAGGGCGATTCCTTCACCAGGGAAAGCAGGCAGTGACTAGCACACTGCACATCCCAAGTGCCAACGTAAACCCAAGTGTGCCTACTCCTCACCCAGCTATCCCCTTCTCTCCTCAGAGCACACAAGCCAACGGCGCAGCTTCGAGCTCGAGGGCTGGTGTTTGTCCCCGGCTCTCTCTCAGTGCGTGCTCAACCCCGAAAATACTTCTTTCTTTTGAAGCTTCTTAATCTTCACTTGCGACACAAACATCGCATCCTTGTCCTCACTATTCCCTGCAGTCTCCATGATTCCAAACGGAAAAAAATATGTAATTGTATATGTTTCTGTGTCTATGTATATGAAAAGCATAGCGTGAAATGAGTAAGTGGGAACAGATGGATCCTACATTAATATATGGGGTGGGGAGGGTGGCTGCATTCCAAAAGCAAACAAATTAGCCAAAGTAACAGAATATATATATATTGCTCTGTCCCCAAGACTGGAGTGCAGTGGTGCCATCTTGGCTCACTGCAATCTCTGTGTCTGGGGTTCAAGTGTTTCTCCTGCCTCTACCTCCCGAGTAGCTGGGATTATAGGTACCTGCCACCATGCCTAATTTTTATATTTTTAGTAGAGATGCTGTTTCACCATCTTGGTCAGGCTGGTCTCAAACTCCTGACCTCAGGTGATCCACCCGCCCTGGTCTCCCGCAGTGCTGTGATTATAGGCGTGAGCCACTGCGCCCATCCTAATATATCATATGTGACATATATGTATCAGCCACATGTGATATATGTGGATTTTTCATTACAGTCCCATTAATCTTAGCATTAATTCATATGCCCACTTGTCAAGACGACATTTGTCCAAGAGACCCCTTCAATGGGCTGGGGGTGCTACGCCTTTGGCAGCTGCAGGAAGCACGGAAGACAGAAGCCCTCCCATTCTTAGCCAGCCTCGAGCCTGTCAATTACATTCTTAGCATGCTCAAAGCTACGGCTTCTTTCTTGCCTTCTTGAGGTTTACCACCAGGTCACGTTGAGTAAGCATCAAAAGTGACGACCCAGTCATGGGCAGGTTTGTCAGCACCCAGCATCTTTCCTGTTGTCAATAGGAAATTAAAATGCACTAGAAGAGAAGAGATATGTTAGACTCCTCAAGTGACCCAGAAAGTGCCTTCTCCAGTGTTTTCCAGTAGAAACCCATTTGCAATTCTTGGCAAAATGGTTTCATTTTCCTCAGGGAAACAGCTTGCTCTCAGAGCACTGTGGGCCATATAGTCAGGAATAAGGCAGAAAATCAAAGAAAAACTAGCTCCTAGCTACGCTTAAGAACATGGAATTTGGCTGGGTGCAGTGGCTTAACACCTATAATCCCAACACTTTGGGAGGCCAAGGTGGGTGGATCACTTGAGGTCAGGAGTTCGAGACCAGCCTGGCCAACATGGTGAAACCCCTTCTCTACTAAAAATACAAAACTTAGCCAGGCATGGTGGTGCACACCTGTAATCCCAGCTACTTGGGAGACTGGGGCAGGAGAATCCCTTGAACCCAGGAGGTGGAGGTTGCAGTGAGCTGAGCTGAGATCGTGCCGCTGCACCTCCATCCTGGGCAACATAGGCAGACTCCATTTAAAAAAAAAACAACAGAAAAAACAGAACATGCAATTTTACTCATGCCTAAAAAGGAAACAAGGCCAAGTGTGGTGGCTCATGCCTATAATCCCAGTACTTAGAAAGGCTGAGGCAGGAGGATCACTTGAAGCCAGAAGTTCAAGGCTGCAGTGATGTAACGTATGCAGTGATCACACCACTACACTCCAATCTGGGCAACAGAGCGAGACTTTGTCTCTAAAAAACTAATAAAAATCAATAAAAGGATATTCCATCATACGAGTGCCTAAGGAATGGTGTCAATGGGCACTTGATATAGTAGCCAAAAGGAAGCTCTGCCTCTTCCTTTCGGCTACTAAGGATAAAGCTGCTATGAACGCAGATGTATGAGAGTCTGCTAGAGTTCCTGCTTTCAGTTCTTCTGGGCTCATGCTGAGGAGTGGAACTGCCTGATCCTATTGTAATTATGTGCTTAGTTTTTTGAGAAACACTTATATGATTTTTTTCTTTTTTTTTGAGATGGAGTCTCATTCTGTTGCCCAGGCTGGAGTGCAATGCTGCGATCTTGGCTCACTGCAACCAAGATCTGCCTCCTGGTTCAAGCAATTCTTCTGCCTCAGCCTCCCAAGTAGCTGGGACTACCAGCACACACCACCACGCCCAGCTAGTTTTTTATTTTTAGTGGAGACAGGGTATCACCTTATTGGTCAGGCTGGTCTCGAATGCCTGACCTTGGGATCCACCGGCCCTGGTCTCACAAAGTGCTGTGATTACAGGCATCAGCCACCGTGCCCACACATGATTTTTGTTTTAATGATACCTAGGACAAACACTTGAAGCTTCAGAGAGCTGGGAGAATAAGAAGAGTATTTAATTCATTTTGTTCTATGAAGCCTTCACTGGTGCTTCTGTAAAGATGCTCCACTTTTCTGGGCAGGGAAACAATTTTCTGACCTGCTCAGTCATCATTCAGCCATCTGGTGTCAGAGCAACACAATGCTGCCCCCCCTCTGACAGCAGCTTCCGAGAGTGTCCCATCCCTGAAAGAGCCTCTTCTCTGCCCTGAAGGGACCTCCCATCCTTCAGGACGCCCTTCTCACATCTCTCACACCTGCAGGACTTCCTCCAGCCTGGAGTCTGCTGCTGTACACCAGGAACTACCTTCCTCAAACCATCCTTGCCTTCCTTGGCTGCCATTCTCCAAGAACTGCTGTCTTCTGGATCCTCCAACCCCTATGTGTTCAATTTTTTTTTTTTTTTTTTCAAACTCCTGGTGGCCTCTTCTGTTTCCTTTGCTGGTTTTATGCTGCCATGATCTATGTTTATGGAAAGCAAACTGCCATAAAGGTATAGTCGAGAAGATTCTACCCTCAGCTCTCTTCCTCTCAATGTTCTCTTCCTTGAAGATCTGATTCTTTTTGTGGATAACTTCCAAACCTATGCCTTTCTGTCTCATTTTTTTCCCAAGCTGGGGACCCACATTTCCAACTGTCCGGAGCACATTATTAGGGGACCCTCAAAATTACTGTTCCCAAAGCAAGCTCATCTTCCCTTATCATACTTGTATGCTTCTTTCTTCCTGGCTTCTTTGATTTCCCTCCCATTTTCATGACCATCCTCTGAGCTGACCATGTTCAAAACTCCAGGTGGCCTCCCCCTTCCTTCCCCGTTGTCCTGCAGAGCCCTGGGCGCCCAGTGAGATCTCAACATTCAGTCAGTCTGGTCCTCCTGGCCATGTCTTCCATGTGATTCTGGCCAAAGTTTCTCCCAAAGCATGCAGCTGATCCTCCTTGAAAACTGTGCACCCTATAGCTGATCCCAAGGGCCTCTTTGACGACTGACTGCTCACTGTCTCCTGGTTGGCTCATAAGCAGAATTTCGGACCCTGCAGAATCTACCAAGGCATTCTGCAGCAAAGCAGGCCTGCCGCCCGTCTCGGGGGGCCCAGCTGGCCACCGTGCACTCAGCCTCTGCCAGTCACCTTGGGAGTCCTGACTGCACTCGCCAGAGGTTATAAGTGGCTTTCTCTGAATGCATTTGAACAGCTGAGTAAACTGTGCTTGCTTTCACAAAGAAAATAACTCCCGAAGTTATTTGAACTCACCAAACCAGTTTCTTTGTTTTTGAAGAAAGCAGGTAGCGTGGGCTCTGCCAGCATAAAGCAGGCCCTGGGCATCCATCTCCTTCTCAGGTGTGTTTCCTCAGGGGAAGGTGACATTTGGACAAGGGCAGGTGTGTTTGCTGAACTGAGTGTCAGCCTAATCATTCTGGAAAACTTGCTGAAGCTTTTTCTGCCCTGTAATTTCCCCACTGTTGATGGAAGCATCTTGCAGTCCCAGTCACTAGACCACTATGTACCAAACTCTGGGGAGCTTTTGGTGCGTATGATACTTTAGATGTCTTTCCACTAACGATAAACACTAAAGATATTATCATGGAATAAAATCTGGAGTTCAGTTAATGTAACGGACCAACGCTGTTTTCTCAGTGTTGCCGACTCTCCCATGGTGACTTAAGATGTGAACGGGAAGAGGACAGGTGCAGACCACAGAGAAACCCTATAGCCTTGCAACTTTTCTCTGGAATTATTTTCAAATAAGAAGTTTATTATTTTTTTTAAAAAGATCAGCTTCTCTGCTTTCTCTGTGCCATGCCGTACACTGAGCCCTTTCTAGACACTGTGCCAACTACGGATCCGCCCTGCATGGGAGATGGCATCCACGTTTCGCCCAGGAGGAAATGTGGCTCCACAAGGCCCACACCTATAGCTGAATGCAGCCCCGCAGTGGGGGTGTGACCACGAATTCGGATCTTATCCACCCCAATCGACAGGAGCCAGCTTGTGCTTCCTGTATCACAGCAATGTGAGGAAAAGTAGAGGTACATATATAGGTAACGAACACACACACACAGGCACAGTCAGTCAGTAGCCTAGCGTGAATCCTTTCTTAAACCTCCCTGTGATCCATTCTTCTCAGCGAATATATTTAGCCCGGGGGTTGCCTGTTCTGCACAGACAATGATGGCCCATGTGTGTTCTCCGGGACAGAACTGGCAGTGATGCTCCATGCCCACCCTGGATGTGACACCCATACCTGTCAGAGGACCCGACCCTTTGTGCCCTATGTGCCTGCCTCCTGCTTTGAGAGTACAAGTCCCCCATGGGCAAAGCCTGACACACACTCACCTACCCACTTCATTCATTCATTTATGTATTCCTTCATGCACTGCTTGTAGACTAAAGAAACAAGAGTTATAACTAGTCTATGACATGCAAACCAGGAATCATAGAATGTTAGGACTGTCAGAGGCACTGCAGGGTCAGGGTCAGGTCATGTTGCATGATCATCCTGAAGTACTTAAAAAATACACGTTCCCCAGTCTCACTCCTAAAGTTCTGATCCAAGAGAGCTGGAGAGGGCCTGGCAATCTGCATTTTTCAAAGTCCCCTCCAGTTCCCAAGCCCAGTGACCCTGAGGCCCTGCCAGGTTTGGGGTTTTACTCCACAGATAAATCCCATCTGGACATGGCAGTCAGTCTTCGCTGGAGAACCCCTGAGGTGAAGGGGCTCACGTCACAAGGCAGACTCTCACCGCCACCTGCACTTAGGCTGAGGGAATCTTTCTGTGTTAAGACATCGTGCTTCTTTGGAAATTGACTCCATTGTTTCCATTTTGTCATCTGGTATCACTAAGATGCTTATGCCCTTTTCCATACGACCAGCCTGCAGGTATGCGATGGGAGCCATCACGCTTTCTAAAGCCTTTTCTCATCCGGGCCAGGTGCCTAGTTCCCTAGATCATTTTGTTTTAATCGAACACATTCTCAGCCCCTTTCACACGTGAAGGCTGAGTTTGGTGCTGTGTTCTCCCAGAGTGCTGAGCCCTGAATTTTGAAGGGGCCATCCTCTTCCAGGCTCTGGGCTCTTTTTAATGAGGCATTTTAGGGCACATGTTTTTGACTCTGGCTGTACTTTGGAAGCACCTGGGAAGTTTAGAAACTACCAATACTTTGGGTCTACTCAGAGATTTTGATATAATGGGGCTAGGGGTTTGCTCGAGGTGATTTTTTTTTTTTTTTTAGATGAAGGTTTGCTCTTGCCCAGGCTGGAGTGCAATGGCACGATCTCGGCTCACTGCAACCTCTGTTTCCCGAGTTCAAGCGATTCTCCTGCCTCAGCCTCCCGAGTAGCTGGGATTACAGGCATGTGCCAACACACCCGGCTATGAGGTGATTTTGATGAGTAGCCGATGCTGAGATGTTGAGAGGTAAGGAACTAGAGAGACACTGGTTTCTCTGTGGGCTGGTCCGTTGGCTCGTACTAAACTCACGCACAGCCTTCTTCCCTTGGACTTCCACACCAGATCCTCCTCATCGTGTTCTTGAGTAACTGATTAGCAGAACTTCCCTGCAACCCCTTCATGGACCCCTGGGCAGTGTCAGGTATTTGGTTTGGTCTACTGTTCCAAGGCTATGCAGGTCCCATGGATGGAGCTGCTCGCTCACTATCTTCCTTCTCTCTAGCTCTGAGTCCTTTACATACTTCTGGTGTCTTTCTCTAAAACATGGATTAAATTATGGATCTTAGAAAGATACTCTACTGAAAACCCTCTGGGAATCAAATTATATCTACTGCTTTTTAAGCAACTCAATAAATACTCTTTCACAGATAAGGTAAAGCTCTATGGTCATGGCATTTACTCCTACAATGAGTCGTATTAGACAGCTCTCTGCGTTTCTCTCCAGTGGCACCCTCCAATGCAGGGGCCGGCCAAAGCTGCCAGGATGGGCTTTCAGGGTGCTGCACACTGATGACATTTCCTGTGTGTGGCCTTTCCAGCCTTATTTAAATCAACTGCCACATGCACTGAGACTGCCATAGTGATGCCAGCTCAACATGTCCTGAGCCTCCAGGAAGATTTGCCTAAGACAATGTTAACACACGTCTCGCTGGCCAGAGAACAAACCGCCCAGTGGGTTCTCCAGAGTTAAGGTCTTTGGCCCATGATGACAGCATCATTCAACTTCGTATGAATAATGATGAGACACAAGGCAGAACACACGCGAAAGCTTCGAGGTCAGGCCTGGGAAGGTCAAGCTGCATCTGGCAGAATTTTTATTTTTATTTTAGAGACAGGGTCTTGTTCTGTCGCCCAAGCTGGAGCGCAGTGGCGCAATCATAGCTCACTGCAGCCTTGAACTTCTGGGCTGAAGTGATTCTCCCGCCTTAGCCTCTCCAGTAGCTGGAGAGGTTTGCGTCACTATGCCAGGCTAATCAAATAAATATTATTTTGTAGAGATGGGGTCTTGCTATGTTCCCCAGGCTGCTTTTAAACTCCTGACCTGAAATGATCCTCCTGCCTCAGCCTCCCAAAGTGCTGGGATTACAGGCATGAGCCGCTGTGCCTGGCCAAGTTTTATTTTCAATTTTGAAAAGTGGCATTTCTCTTCTATTCATCATACCAAGACTCTTGCTTACGTGGTGTTTTCAATTTTTCCCATTTCCAGTGAGGTTGACATTGTACCTGTTATTTCCCCATTTCTGGCAGTGCTCTCCCCGCTGGGGCCCCTTCGTGGTGCCTGCCACCTCCTTCTCTCAAGGGAAGGAGAACTGCACATGAATTATCCTCCACGTATAAAAAGTGTACAAGGCTGGATGTCACTTAGAGGGATGAGAGAGCCCCGGCTGGCCCCAGCAAACTGGCTTTACAACACACAGAGCAGCTCTGCTTAGCTATTAAACTGACACTTTAATGCCACAGCCTGGGATCACCTGAGGCAAGGCAACCTGACACAGGCCTCCTTCAGGCCTCCGGTCACTGAGGGCCCCGATGCCCCTCCAAACCAAATCCTCACTGCTAGTGAGGAGCCAGCACATCACGGCTTCTATTCCTGCCAACAACCTTTGGTATCTTCTCCTGGCATTTTTCAAATGCATGTTTAGTAGACAATCAACTCCCCGCATGTCTGTCTACAGATAACTGTCTTTAAAAAACTGCCATAGGAATTTTCGACAAAACCTTCTCTTTTAGATACAGGTGTGGCAGATTCTGCATGTGACAGTCCATGAAGCTTTTCCTGTTTTTTTTTTTTTTGTTCCTTCCTTTTTTTTTTCTTTTCTTTTTTTTTTTTTTTTTTTTTTTTTTTTTTTTTTTTTTTTTTGTTCCTTCCTCTTCTCTCACATTAATGTTTCACTTGGTATTTAATAGAGAGGCTTCAGATTATGTTATATTTAACCAATCTGCTACTGATGGACACTGAGAGCATTTCCATTATTTTAATTATCCATTGGATGGCTTTGTTCAAATGGCATTTCATGAATTAAAATAGATCCTTATGATAACTCAAGGTATGGCACGTGTGCGCATAAGCACACGCTACATAACTCTGTTCTTCAAAGCACTTTTTAAACACTGTAGAATACAGAAAGCTGCAGAAGACATGTATGTACTTCGTAAATGACTCTAAAGCCAGCACCAGTAAAATGTGGCCAGCACCCTTCAAAGCCTTCCTAAGTCCCTACTCTTTATGAACCCTATCGTCCTCCAGGAGTAACGGCTGTCTTTATTTATACAATGATAATCATATACTCATTCTAAGAGGAAAAATATCCATCTTGAAGAACTGCAAACCAAAGGAAAGAAACTGCGGATGAGATCTGAACGCATGCAGGACTTAACTGAAAATCCTCCGGAGGCTGGCTTGTGTTAAGCCAGTTTCCTGCCTCTCATCCTTGTGGCTGCCCGCTGCTTACCAAGAACAACACAAAACTAATATGAGAAAGAGAAGGGGAGAAGCGTGGTGTGACGCGGAGATGTACTCACCACAGGGCGAGGCGCTGCTCGATTTCCTTGAGAAAACTGGTATGAAATTTGTGCAAAGGTTCAAAATTCGGGAATATGAGGCTTTTCAGTGCCTCTGGCATGGAGTCCTCTTTGCTCACTGTGCTCTGGAACCACTGGAAAAAAGAAGACAGCGCACTTACAGGTGCAAAGACCGATGACCAGTGTCTGCACGTCTCCAGAAGTCACGCTGCGGCCAAACGCACCAGGAGGACCCAGGCCTTCCCTCCCAGCTTCTTGGCATTTCAGGAACGCAGGGCTACCCAGGCCTTCCTGTTTCCTCTTTCTTTCCATAGATGGGGTGAGAAGCCCATCTTGGTATTACAGCTTTCTCTCCCCTTTCTTTCCTTAGATGGGGTAAGAAGTGCCCATCTCAGTATTAACTGCTTTCTGAAATTTGCTACCCATTGACAATTTAAGCCAGGAGAAATCTCTTAAATGGGTAACCACTTGAATCAAAACCTCCATTCTGGCCGATTCGATAGAGAACCACTTATGTTACCACTGAATATGCTGTGCTTCATTCCTTTAAGAACTTCCAGCTCTGTTCCTTTGTTAAATTGCTGGGCATCGGCCGGGTGTGGTGGATCATGCCTGTAATCCCAGCACTTTGGAAAGCCGAGGCGGATGGATCACCTGAGGTCGGGAGTTCAAGACCAGCCTGACCAACATGGAGAAACCCCATCTCTACTAAAACACAAAATTAGCTGGGTGTGGTGGCACATGCCTGTAATCCCAGCTACTCAGGAGGCTGAGGCAGGAGAATCAGTTGAATCCAGAGGTGGAGGCTGTGGTGAGCTGAAATCTTGCCATTGCACTCCAGCCTGGGCAACAAGAGTGAAACTCCGTCTCAGAAAATAAAAAGTAAAAAATAAAATCGCTGGGCATGAATGTGGCCAAACCCAGGAATAAAGCCATGGCCTTCACACAAAGCCACTCCTGTCGCTGAGGGGAGCTGGGTTCATGACGCATACTGAGCACCCATCAAGGGCCTAATGCAATCCACAGCCCAGAGCAACAAAAACTCAGTGATCCCAGTTCCCTCCCACTGGCTAACTCCTTCCCGGAATCCAGGGGTCAGGAAGACATCTGCAATGCTCTAAACTTGTTTCCAAGACTGAGCAGGACTGATTAAAATAATAAAAGACAGTCTTCTGGCAGATTTTGCTGACATAGCTCAATTTATTATCAAAGATAAAATGAATCTCCTATTCACCTCTGAGGTCTCCTATGAACAAAAATCATCAGTTATACTTGGCAAAACACGAAATGTTCTGGACCAATGCACACAGACAGTAAAATGTTTAATTTTAATTTTCTCTACCTTAGGAACTTCCTTCTTTTGCACTTGAAAGTCGCCATCATGAAAAATGTTTTGGCGTATAGTCCCAACTAAATATACTATGAGCATTTAATTTCTATACCCTAGGACCAAAGTCCTTTCAACTGAAGTCAGGGAATCCAACATTTAATTAGCTCCAGCTTCTCCTGTACTGCTGAGTATTAATTGAGATAAATTATGTAACTGAATGCTTTGGGGGAAATACTGCACATACCGAAGTGATGACTTCAAGATCCTTCAGATATGTTCGCTCGGTGGTAGACACTTCTTTAGCTATGAAGTACGCTTTATCAGTTGGGAATCTCTGCAAAATCCATCAAAAGAAACAAGGCACAATAATCATTTCTGAGTATAAGTCTTGGAGAATGTCCTGCTTAAAGTGACATATTACTAACTTGTGATCTTTTGGTAGCTGGGATCAATGAGAAATAAAATTCTTACTTATTCTCCTTTGTGTCCTCCTTTGTGTGTTAACAGAATAAATAAGAATTCCTCTTCTTTCTGTGTTAAGAGGAGCTAGGCTAAGATAATAGAGTTCCATGATGAGAATATAGTCTAGGAAAGTTTCCTTCCAGGTAAAAATTACCATCAGCAAAGGGACTTCCTTTTAGGAAATTAGAAAAACGGCGAAAGAAAGACATAGAAAGGTACTGTCCCATTCTACGTCTGCTGGTGGTGCTGGCATTCATGACACAGAAGTTACACTGTGGGAACACATGGTAGCTGGATCTGAAGGGACAGAGGTGAGCTCAGCTGGTGGCATCATGGGCCTGAACTCCGTTGGTGGCTGTCAGTTAGGTGGGCAGCCACCCTCACCACGGAGCAGGCCAGCCTTCCAGCTTTACTTTCTCTTTAAATAACAAGTACAAGGGTGTCTCCTGTTGTCTGCAATTTTACCCACTTCTCATAGGAGTCCGCCTGACTCCATTGCTGGGTATACAACGACAGGATTCGAAGCAGAGACTCAAATACCTGGACGCTCATGTTCATAGCAGCCAAAAGGTGGGAACCACAGGAGTGTCCAGTAACCGAGGAATGGATTACAAAGTGTGGTTTATACACACAACAGGATACCACTCAGCCCTCAAATGGCAGGTAGTTCTGACCTGAGCTACACATGGAAGATCCACAAGGACACTATGCAAAGTGAAATAAGCCAGTCACAAAAGGGCAAATACTGGATGCTTCTGCTTATATGAGTTCCCTAGAGTAAGCAAATTCATAGAGACAGAAAGTGGAATAGGGGGGCCAGGGGTTAGCAGGAGGGGGAAGTAGGAGTTAGTGATGAACGGATGTAGTTTGTTTGGGAAAATAAGTGCTGGAGTGGATGGTAGGGACCGTGGCATGACGACATGAATGTACTTAATGCCACCAAGCTGCACACTTGAAAATGGATAACATGGTGCCTTTGCTCTTATGTACATTTTACTACAATTTTTTTTTTTTGAGACGCAGTCTTGCTCTGTCGCCCAGGCTGGAGTGCAGTGGTGTGATCTCACCTCACTGCAACCTCTGCCTCCCGGGCTCAAGCTATTCTCCTGCCTCAGCCTCCCGAGTAGCTGGAACTACAGGCGTGTGCCACTATGCCTGACTAATTTTTGTATTTTTAGTAGAGATGGGGTTTTACCATGTTGTCCAGGATGGTCTCGATTTCTTGACCTCATGATCTACCCACCTCAGCCTCCCAAAGGGCTGGGATTACAGGTGTGAGGTACCATGCCTGACCTAATTTTACTACAATTTTTAAAAATCATACACACAAATACACGTGCACACACAACCACACACACACGTGAGCCCTGGGCCCTGTACCTTTCTCCGGCCCTCGTCCTCATCGTCCGTCCTGGGGCAGGCCTGGTCATTCAGCAGTGGGCTGATCAAGGGAGAAGCCTGCTTGGTGTCAGGGCTGAGGTTGGGAGACAAGGTCACGTTGGCAGGGGCCGCTCCTCCCTGTGAATTCACGGACAGCTCTGAAAGGTGAGGGCTACCAGTCAGGGAGCCTGTTTGGGGATGAGAGGTTTTAAAGAAAAAAAAAAAAGTAATTTTTTCTGGGACCCGATTTCTATTCACTACTTTCACCTTTTACAAATTGTAAGAACCCTGACTACCCCCCATGGTAAACTGAAAGTGATTCATTATTTTCTAGTTTTTTCCTAAGTCAAAGCTGCCTTAATAAAGATACCAAAGTATGAATAATTCAATGGAGGCTTCATTCTGTAATTAATTATAAGGCAGAGAACTCTGCTTAGATAGCAATTAAAATAGCTTAAAAGCATAGTGTATCCCAAAATAGGAATTTCATCTCCCAACTACTGCTTATTTCTAAGAATTACTCAAGAAAGACACAGTATCTATGTCACAATGAGACATGGGAAAATGATTAGAAAATAGAACTATACTAACAGGCATCTAAGCGACTGGTGTGCTTAGGACACACTACGTCCCATAACAATGGTCACAGCTAACAGAAAGGTCAAGCAACTAACTCCCCATTCTACAAAGAACAGAAGCAAGCTTGTGATACCTGGTGATGTCATTCCATGTCTCTCACTGTTTGGGACAGAAACACTAGCATCACATTACAGGCATAAGCGATCACTTCAACATGCAAAACCAGAGGTCATTATATTACTACAATTTCCCTTTATGAGTCAAAAGTGACAGGACACCAATGAGTCCTTGTGAAAGGATACCACAGTAAATAATATGAAAATGTATATGTTACCCGCTATGAGTCAGCCACGGGAGATGACGTGTACAGGACACTCTTTGCCAATATACTTGTGCAAATATCCATATCCCAACCCACTGAAGCTACATGGGATGTTTCAGAATACGCTTCTCACCTAACCTGAGTGTTTTTGCCTAACACTTACATGCGTACTTCTAAGGCAGATTTGCTAGAGCTCATATGAGGTAAGCAAAGTTAAAGTAACCTGCAGTCCTGTCTACTATCACGGTATGAAAAGACAGAGTCAGCGCTTTCTCAATTAGTCTACAGTTTCAGGCTCGCTGCTACTCGGTACACTAAGGGTCTCCGGGGGAAAGGTGAAGGGGGTTTTCTGGGAACATCCCCGTTTTCCTGTCATCTGTTCTCACCCTCTGGGGTCATACATGTGCATCCTGGGATCACAAGATACAACCGCCTACCCAGAATGGAGCTGATAAAGTCAGGGCAGTGAGTTTGATCCCAGTGAAAGGAACCCTGGAGAAACCACCACCAACCCCCACCCTCGGTGCCAGCTTGGCCAGTCACCAGCACCACCACAGTGGAGGAAGAACCACTGTACCTGGAGAGTGACAAAGGCAGATGTCCTGCCCACGGACCACGGGTTAGTGCAAGGATCCTTGGATGGCAAGAGCAGAAAATGTGAGGAAAAGGCAGGTTGGGTCAGCTCGCATTCAAAAACGCCCTCTGCTTCTAAATCCTCACATTTATAACATGCCTCACTAAAACGAAGCCTTGTGTTAGACGAAGACCCCATCACCCGAAACACCACCAGACCCAGAAAACCCCGGAGAAAAAGGCCAGAAATTGCTTCACAAATGTCAATTTTATTGACACTAGTGCACAACTAAATACAATAATTGCAAAGGAATGGGAGCCGGTCAAACAGAGATGGTGACAATGAGTTAGAACTGTAGCCGTTTCAAGGTACTACACTATTCTCTCTTTAAAAAGAATCACAAAAAGAAAAAGGTTATCACTATAAATAGGAATTAGAAAAGAAATTCTGGCAGTCTGTCTAGAGGTTAAAACATCGCATGCATTTGTGAGTTGCTCTTGGAGAGTCATTTTTTTTTTTTATTTGTTCACCATAATCTGGCAACATTCGGGGCTTACCTTCGGCTCTCACGCTGTGCGTGAGATCAGGAGAGGCAGTTATAAGTAAGAACATGCTGAACCTTGACTTTGCAGTGATGTGGAACAGAAAAAGCCTCATCATTTAAAGAGTTGGAGCCGAGAATAAAAGGTAGTTAGAAGGCTAGCGGGAAGGGGAGCAGAGGCAAGGAAACAGCAACTAGCAGGCCAAGGACAGCATCGGCAACAGAGAGGAAATGAACTGCCACTCCGGGCGGGGGAGAAGTGGGGTGCACACACCCCAACACAGCCACCACCACTCTCAGAGGCCAACAGCGACTGCCCTTGCTGCACTGCACCTGGGAACACTCATACTTAGGAGACAGAGCAGGTTGAAGCGATGAGGCAGCAGACTGTGGTTCCAGGAGAGAGCCTGCCCAGCCAAGAAGGCAGGCCACGGTTCAGAGTCGGCTGGATTTGGAAGAATCCCCACTGCGCTACATAGGAGACAGGAATCAGAAAAGACGGCTGAGCGGGGACTTCTGGGTCACCTGTGTACCTCAAGTAGGAACAGCTCAGGATCAGCCCACAGGTTGCTGGGGGAAGGCTTGCTGCATGTCACTCACGTGGCCTAAACATGTCAATAACAATTACTTTCTATGTGCGCTACGCAGACTTGGAATGACAAACTTAGGGTAGTCAATTGTCTTTTCCCAAGACGCGACTCCAGCTTTGCTTATAGGGCCTAAGAAAGAAAGGGCGATGGGTGTGTTTAAACATCAAGACCAAGAAGCCGATAAATATCAAGCAGTCTGGTCTAGAAACCTATCAGCAGTTTTAAGGAAAGGCAAGGTCTGAAACTCTAAAGTTGTTTTGCTAATTTGAGCTGCATCTGTGGAGAAGAGGTCCCTTCTCTCCCTGCAAGATAAATAATCCGAGGCTTGAAAATGTGTAGGTGACGTGGTCCAAACAAAGTATGTAACTCATTTACTTTTCAGCAATTAATAAAATATGCTGACAAGGGGCAATTAGTAGAATTTGGCAGCTTGATGAGTAATTAAAATTCTCTTTTGACTTTGAGCCAGGGTGTGTCACAACAGTCTGTACAAACTTGTGTCCACACCAGCAGGTGTGAAGAGCTGTGTCTAAAAAAAAGCTAGTGTCCAAGGTCACAGAGTTATTAGAATTACGTGGAATCAGTTTTCACTGAAGTAGTCCATTTTACAAAAGAGCAAACAAACATGGTTCTGTTGTTAGGTAAAAGGAGCCCGGTGTGATTTATATGGCATTAGAAAGCTTGTTCACATCTTGCCGTCTGTCACCTGCTTTGAAGGCACAGCCCCGGGCAGCGGGGAGAGGAAATTGTGACTGACATTCATTGCTACTCCATGAAGTTATCAATGCCTTGGTATTTCTAGCACTTCTCCCTTTATGACAAATTAATGCAAAGTAATTTCCTTCATTAGGGAGCTCAAGGTAAATAATTTGGGGGGACCCTAAGAGGAAGCACCTGTTATTAAGGCAATAGGTGGTAAGAAGTTTAAAGAGATTAGAAAAAAGATCAGTCACACGCGGAAAGTCCGGAGGCGTCTCATGTTTTCAAAATGATTTTTCCTATATTCTCAAACGACCCTGCGTTTTCTTAGGTATTCAGTTAGATGTCAGGTTAGCAGCTCTCAAGTCCTTCACCTCTTCCTGGGGACTTCATGATCCCTCCCGCCACCCCTGCCATTCATCTAGAAGAGGTCTGCATTTCTGCTGCCCCCTCAGACAGAAAATGCCCCCAGTCACACAGCTCTCAAGGGAGGCATTTCTAGTAATTGCTGCATAAAATCCTTTTAAACGTACACATTCTCATGGCACAAATCATTATCGAACTTCAAATTAGCACTGCTATATTTATGGATTTCAATTGATCACCCAGCCCAGAAACTGCCTGCACTGCTCTATCTTCGTAATTTCAGACATGCTCATCCTTCTTCCTTCTTGGCCGGTCTGGGGAAGCTGGGTTTGCAGTGTCTTCATCAGCGCTTCAGCAGAGCTGCTGAAAGGCATCGGGAGGAGACCTCATCGTCTACAAGCCAAAGCCAGGCCTTTCTTCCCGCTTTGGGATTGTGTACGAGCTGCCTATTAACCGTGTACCTCCTCAGCCCGCATTCAAGCCTTAAACACAAACTCACACGATTCTGGGAAAAGAACACCCCCCAGAAAAACACTTCTAATCTATTTTTCAAGTAAAAAAAAAAGGCATTTCTAGTACTTAGCTGTATCTGTCCTGTTCTTTAAATTGGTCTCCAGTTTTTAACTACATAGGTATTATTTTTTCCTATAAAGGGGGAAACTAGAAAAACTTACAAAGAAATAGTAATCCAAGATATGTTTATAAATAGCTAATATTTGAGAGAATACTGTTAAAACTGAGAATATCAATTGTGTTCTCAATTTTTCTTTTCCAAAATTTTAAAGTGCAATTATAAAAAAGTATCTAATGCTTTTTCTTCAATATTCCCCCAAATAAAATGATATATTTTGCAACCTTCTAGGTGCCCTTTATCTACCATAATTTGTCTTCTTTTATTCTGTTCTAAAATATAGGAGATTTTATCTCTATGTGCCCAGAATACGCTCAAAAGGCTCAAGTAGGAAATGTATTAGAGATGTGGGTTTTCATCTATTTTCTTGAAAGGCTCTGTTTAAATCTATAAGCTCTCTCTAAGAGAATACAATGAAGCCTCTCTAGAGATTATCCGATTTGAAAGCCAGTTATCAAAATAAAGCAATATTATGCTGAATAACAGGTAGCTTCCCGAATAGACAGGACTCACTATAATCTTATCTAAGTTGGGGCCCCACTCAGTGGAATATGCAAAGCTCTTGGTATTTTGCAGAAATTACAAAGTTCCACAAGAAAACCCAGGTTATAGGATTACCCATGTTAGCAGTGTGGTCCTCTTCTGGATACCTGAGGTTGTTGAGGGTAATGTATGTATGCTTCTTAGACCCAGTTCCTTTAAGAAAAGTTTCACATGCAGCTAAGCATGAACTTCATAGTTCATCATCAAGCAATTCAGAAAAGCAATAGCAATGCAACTTGCAGAAAAAGAATTGAAATGCACAAATGGAAAAATGAAAGTGCTACCTTGTTCTTACGAGGAAAAGACGGGAGAATGCTGCTTTGTTTGAACACGGTGGTGACAGCAGCGGCAGTGGTGGTGGTGGTGATGGCGGCGGTGGTGGTGGTGGTGATGGTGGTGGTAGTGGTGGTGGTGATGGTGGTGGTGGTGATGGCGGCAGTGGTGGTGGTAGTGGTGGTGGTG
>NW_016107377.1:5611892-5614515 GCF_001604975.1 Cebus imitator
TGGTGGTGGTAATGGTGATGGTGGTGGTAGTGGTGATGGTGGCAGTGGTGGTGGTAATGGTGATGGTGGTGGTGGTGATGGCGGTGGCGGTAGTGATGGTGGTGGTGGTAGTGGTGATGGCGGCAGTGGTGGTGGTAATGGTGATGGTGATGGTGGTGATGGTGGTGGTAATGGTGATGGTGGTGATGGTGGTGGTAGTGGTGATGGTGGTGGTGGTATCGCTGATGGTGGTGGTGGTGATGGTATGGTGGTGGTGGTGGTGGTGGTGATGGTGGTGGTGGTGGTGATGGTATGGTGGTGATGGTGGCGGTGGCGATGGCGGTGGCGGTGGCGATGGTGGTGGTGGTGGCGGGGACAGTGATGGTATGGTGGCAGTGGTGGTGGTGGTAGTGTTTGGGTTGGGAACATGGTGCTTCATACCAATGAAAAATACCATCTTGTACTCAGGACAAAGCTTCAGCCATCAGTGAGAAAGAACAGTTACAATGGACAGTTTTTACAGCATGATACCTGTTAGGACAAGTAAAAGCCCCTTCAGTTTAGATTAACAAGAGATATTAATATCGTGCATACACTGTGACATGAGTATGGCCTTCCATGCTCAAAGAATCACCAAGCTCATTGTTGCTGGAGAAGCCAGTATTCTTCCCAGTGGTATGAGCCCATGCTTTAGTGATGTACTGCATTCTTCTGCCATGGAGAGAAGATGAAACCAGACAGCATCTGTGAGAACCCACATGTTAGGTGCCCATCAAAAGGAAAAACAGCTCACTAGCTATCAGAAGCCAACTGGGACCAAGTCAGGCGAGGCCTTCTCCACATTCCCACCTCTTTCCCTTCAACAACACACAATAATATCTACATATCTACAAGGGAAATTCTCTTATAGATATGACATAGGTAAAGGTTTCTTTCCCCATTTAAATAGACGTTTCTATTCACAACCTAAAGGCAAATCCATGGGCTGGCTGTCTAGGCTCTCCATGCAAGCTACAGCACAGATGCGCTCTGTTTCAATGAGACCTCTCCTCTAGCTACAGCGATCCTGCTCACTTCCAAGGCCCCCTCCTCCCACGCACTGCCCAAAGCATAAAGTGCAGGCCTTGTGGGAAGAGCAAAGTTCATTTCCTCTTTCGCACTTTCATGAAATATGGCACCACCCAGGATGACCACTTAGGATGCTTCCACATGAAAGCTTGTGGTTTGGGGAACAGGATCACTGTATTCTAGAGGGAAGAGGTTTTCCAAGTACAAATTGGTATTCAGCAGTGTTTAAAAAAAAAAAAAAAAAGACAAGACATCAGACAGTGCTCCAACAGTGCAGGAACGGAAGCTACACCATGCTTTGAGGATAAAGACAGAATGCTGAAAACAAAGCCTTTTCCCCTAGACAGGTACATGCTGACAAAACACTGCATACAATGGAACAATGGAAAATGCTTTCCCAAACTAATTAAACAAATGACAAAAATGAGAATGAAGTCCCCAGCCTTTTCTATTTCAAATTAATTCGGTGTATTAGAAATTTTTTATAAAACGTATTATCTACAGTATTAAATATACACACAGAGAAAACAGAAGGGAATCTGATTATTACTACAGGCCAAGCTGGTGAGGTTTGGTTAGTCAGGTTTTCAGAGCACCTTTAGGAGTAAGAAATGGGGGTAAGAGTAAGGGATTTATCCATCAGCGATTCTTGGTGCTTCTGGAGTGAGTAGCCAGTGTGCGTCTTTAACTAAGGAAGAACTATCAGTCTTTCTAGAAATCACTCCAGGGAAAGTGACAAATGCTTTACATCCTACAAAGGAACTTTGAGGCCCAAAAAAAAGGAGTTGTTAGCTTGTTTTCGTAAGCCAGAAAAGGTTGTCTATGAGTAATAACAGACTGGTCACCATGCCACTGCAGGCTTCTAAGTGACCCTTCTCTCATTCCCCACATTAGCGCCAGCTATCAATCCTGATTCTTAATAAAGCAGACTCACTCCCTCAAAGCCTGCACATCGCTACCACCTCCACATCTCACGCAAAAGCAGCCAATCACTGTTCGATGCTTTTCACTCCGTACGCACACTCGGCCGCTTGGTGGTCCTCGCCCCCTCTTTCGCATCCTTGGCCTGTGTGCTTTCCCATGCTGCAGTGATTTCTAACTACTCCTCGCTCCTCAACATTCTGCAATTGCTGCACCTGGCCCCAGCAGCATGCTCAAGTATCTTGCAGCACGATTCTCCATGACCGCATTAGCGGCGCTGGCCCTGCAGAACTAACCCTTCAGACTGGCTTGCAACTACTCATGGAGATCAGATATCCTGTGGCAACAGTTGATTTTTAATCCTCCCTACTTTCAAACAGAAAGCCACTCCAAGACAAATCAGAGTAACCTGATACGGAGACCACATGAAGATGCAAATGCACTGCCGCCACTCCAAGTAATCCTCAAATGTCCGGGGCCGAGAAGATGCTGAAGGCTGTTTCCAGGCTACTGCCGTACGGAGTGGCTAACCCACACCAAAACCATCCTGAACAAATCAGTCTATTCAATGTTTAAAGCTTTCAGGGAAAGAAGATTTTCTAATTCTTCACTAGCTTCTACCAAGGTGTTTAGTTGTGCTTGAGGTTTCATCCTT
>NW_016107377.1:5614876-5622203 GCF_001604975.1 Cebus imitator
AAATGGCTGGGGCACGGTGGCTGACGCCGGTAATCCCAGCACTTTGGGAGGCCGAGATAGGCAGATCATGAGGTCAGGAGTTCAAGACCAGCCTGGCCAACATGGTGAAACCCAGTCTCTACTAAAAATACAAAAATTAGCTGGGCATGGTGGTGCATGCCTATAATCCCAGCTACTTAGGAGGCTGAGGCAGGAGAACTGCTTGAACCAGGACCCAGGATGCAGAGATCACAGTGAGCCGAGATCGTGCCACTGCACTCCAGCCTAGCCTACAGAGCAAGACTCCGTCTCAAAAAAAAAAAAAAAAAAACCCCACACAAAAAGCAAGATGCTACCTCCCCGCCTTCCCAAACACATATATTGCACACAAATCAGCATTTACAACTTCTGTTTACGGGGTAACACTTGGAAATCTCTCTCTAGGTTACTCTAAGAAACGACAAAACAGGCTTTTCGAGGATATATCCAAACAGGTGGCACCAGGCCACTTTTGATCTTTGACGCCTACAACCCTGGGCCAAATCATCATAGAGACTTATTTTTCTGTCATTATTTTTTTAACAGAAAGAAAACTGCTATATTAAGTATCATGCTATTTTTAGCCTAAATGTCACAGCTTCATTTTAAATCCCAACAACTCTTAGAGGTATGCACATGTGTTCACTAGAGATCCCATTTCCCTGTATTAAGTTTCACTCAATTAAACAGAAACAGGTGGACTTAAACGAATAAGAAAAAAACCCAGCACCAGTGAATTCTTTAATGTTGCCAGAGTAAATGTCTTTGATCACTTGCTGCTCAGAGAAGGTCCTTCAGTGGTACCTTTCCCTCCATATGCTCTTACGGGTTGGGCTAACAGAGAGCCAATGTAAAACTCATCAGAGAGCTACCATTTTAAGTGGAAATGGTAGCAATGGATTATTTAAAAACAGTCATCTCTTTAAATTTATGCCTGAGGTTGCAATTTTTTGAATTTTTGTAATCAGACCTTGACGATGGCTTTGTGCAGTAAGATACAAGGAACTCCCACATGCTGAGCGTTCCAACAATGGAACATGAGGCATAAGTGGCTACGGTTCAAAGAAACTTGCTCTATTGCTAGGATTACCTAGAAAGGCTCTTTCACAATTCAATTTGTAAATTTAGTAGCAACAGAATAGACTCATACCATCGAACTAGATAAAGGCCAGTCTAGCCCATGGCCATCAGAGGAGAAATGTTTATACCCTATAAAATAAAAAGTCCAGAGAAAAAGAGTCTTTCTGGGGAATGTAACTCTAAGAGCTCTTAAAATTCTAGCTAACCAGAATAAGGTCCCAGGCAAAGAGAAGGGATCCAAATAGAAGCAAATAAAACCAACATAAACCTGACAGTTAAGGGAACCCATATTTTTAAATTTAAGGCTGGGTCTGCTTGCAACCCAATTACTCCCTAACAGCTACAGTTTCACCAAAGTCATTCTGTACTGAAATATGGAATAATGCTTTCAGTGGAAAGAGTGGACTGAAAGCATGTGAATACTGATTACAAGCATGAAAAAGAACAATATGTACGCTCATGGCAGCTTAAACATTTAAAATGACAGATTAATATTTAAATTGTTTCTTCCTTTAGAAATTGCTTGACAACAAAACAAAATTTTTGTTTCTGGAACCAAATTCCAGGGCTAATAACAAAAGTTGAGTTTCTGATGCACATTCAGGGCAGACTGGACTTTGCGGATTTGGAGGAAATTTTGAGGCTCGTGCTGCGTTTCAGTTTTGCAGGCCTAGCTTTTTCAACATTGTTTGGATTGCATCTTCAAAGAACTTCTTGAGAAGAAAATCAGAATTACTTGCATTTTAAGTGCAAGCCACATGGCACAGTTGAGGGAGATAAATCAGAAATTCCCAAATACGAAGCACACATGCAGGCAAGAATCTGACCAGCTGACTTCCTCTAATTAAATGCCTGTCTAATAAAATATTGTCAATGGCATACAGATGACTGTTAAAGGACCTGAAGCCATTTACTTGGAGTTCTGGAACTCATTAAATGCGTTTCTTCATGCTAAAAGAATTTCTTGCGTTTTTATTTTACCCTTAACAAGCAGCGGCAAAGGCAACCACAAAAGGATCTAAAATTTACATATTTTGAAATAACATCCAACAAAAGACATCAATGCAAGGGGGCCCTGGAATAGCCAAGAGTGGCTTTAAGACTTGTGTTTCTATAGGGCTTGTCTTCCACTCACAACCTTATGGTAGCATGTCACAGAGCAGCTAGGGGGTGGCTAGTATCCAAACGCTTGGGTCCGCTGTTGAGTCAGGAGACCCTTACACTAGCTATTGTCCTAGAAGGATTGGGTGAGAGGTCTCAGGAAACCCTTTGGAAATCTGAATGCATTCAGAAGTCTCTGATATCTGCTCCCTATTCTCACACCCAACCCCACCTCTGGCCTTCCTCCACTCTTGGTTCAACTTTATGTACACGCATGTCTTTCTTAAGCTAGAATGAAATCTGCAGGCTGGGGAAAGACCTGAGGACTGGAGTCTCCTATGGGTCAGAAGGCATGGAGAATGGCACAGGAGATGCTACTGGCTTTTCCTGATGGAGCTCTTCACAGTGACTATGGGGAGACCCCATCACCTCAGCAAATGTGCTCTACCAGGCTCAAAGAATGTCTAATTGGAGTCTGGCCAATGTTATGGAATCTTTATTAGCATAGGACAAGCTTCTCTTGAGGCAAGTAGTGACTGCTCACAGCACATCAGGATGTGTGATAAACAGCCTTTAAACAAACTATAAGCACCATTTATTACACCAGGATTGCTGCTTTTGTAAATACTGGCCAAGAAGCAGAAACTGAGTTGCCTGCCTGGTACAAAACCAATGAGGGAAAAAACTCTATGAGAAACTCTTAAAGTGAAAAATCTTGTCAATACAGAACTGAGTATACTGCCATTGATCAACTGCTCTTGAAACACTTCAGATAAAAATCACTGCTGTAGGAAAAAGCAAAACAAAATAATTATCGGAGCGTGTTTTGCTTTGGGATGCTTACATTTGACGATTCCTGTCATATGCTGTGTAAGTTCACGCCTAGCACTCAATCACATTTCATTATCAGACTGCTGTATAGTTCGAGGGGAAAAAAATTCATTTGAACAAACCACTTTCACAAAGAAATCACAGGATTCCACACTTGGTTCTGTTTAACACACTTCACTCAACACTCATATAGCATATTGACATTTTTTTCTATGTCTGAATAGATTATGCAAAAATGTGTTATAACTGCAAAACCCTCAATATAAAAAAACCCAACAATATAAAAAAAAGTAGTTCTTCCCACCTATTATGGCCTGTAATTGGCTAAGTAAAGTCTGCTTCATCACTAGTCTCCACATCTGATTTTAATTATTAATTCATATAAGACTCTCCAAAATTAAAATACTGAATCAAAAAGCTCTGATTGCACCAAGATATCACATAGACTGAAAAAGTGAAGTCTAGAGCCCAGGTTACAGTTTCAGCTTTGTCATGCAATAGCTGTTTCACTTATGCAAAGTCACTTAACTTTTTCAGAACAAGAAAAGCAGCTTTGCCCAGAGGAACCTCTGAGGTCCCTTCCAGTTTAAAAATTCTATGATTCTGTTAAAGATATAAATTTAAAGCAAGATGTAAATAGACTACTTCAATGAACAACTCTCGAACTATCCAACAATCAGTTTGATTCAATCAAATGATTAGGAAAACAAAACAAGTCTGTATAAAAACAGATTAAGTGTTCAGACTCTAAAACCGACTTCTGGACATTCATGTGGACAGATAATTGTTTGTGAATGCAGGGAGTCGATACTTCTCCGTTTTCTATGCTGCTGCCAAATTCTACTTGGTCTCCTAAGCATGCTCGATTCTTCCCCTGTGATCAGGTCATGTGATAAGCCCAGTGAGGCCCTGGCATGGAGATGCAACAGGGCGCTATTGTCGTTAGGACTCTTTTAAAATAATTTTGTAGTTACTTCTCTTTTAAATAATTTTGTAGTTACTTAGAATCTATAAAATTTTATTCTACAATTTATCTTTTCGTGGTGGCTGTTAAAAAAAAGTACCTAAGGCTGAAAAGTACAAATCACAGGCATCAAGAAAAGCAGTTCATTTGTGGTATTTTTCTTACTCTGCAAGCAAGCCAAAAATTTAGCTAGCACTTTTACTGTATTCCACTAGATTCTAGAAGGCCTGGGTGAGAAGTGACCCTGGCTGCCCAATACAAACAGCTGCGAAGTTCAGGGAGCACTCAAGAGCAATGAGAGCAAAATCTGTAGGGTCAGGGGCCAGGCATCACTAATTCTGAAAATATCTCAGGAAATTGCAATGTGCAGCTAAGGCAGAGAAACTTCAAGTGAAAACCAGGCTCTTTAATCTAAAATGCAGGACTGCTGGGTGAAAGGCAGTGACACTGGTGGGCAAGATTTAAAAAGAAGTCAATCTCTCTCTACTTACACTTTCTTTTTTTCTGGCTCAGACAAACATCCAAGCATCATTGTTCCCAAGAGAGGATATTGTTAGTAAGGGTGTGAATGGTAAGACTGTAAACTAACCCACAGCAATGGTGCTAGAAAACAGTCCTCCACGCTGTCCACGACTCAAAGGCCGGCATTTAGTTTGCTGACCTACTGCTGACAATGGTGCCTATTTCAAGGTGTTTCTCTTCCCTGCATCCCCGCTCAGTAGTACTGCAGTTTCAGAAAGAGATTTTGAGAGGGAGAACTGTACTTCTTAAAACATAACAATATGATCCACCAAGGCAAACTGAAACCAAACCAGAAACCCAAGTAGACAATTCATGAAGATTTGACTTTTCTAGTATTTCCTAAGAAGCCTGGGAAGCAGAAATAACCCCAAATTCTCCCATTAAAATACTCACTATTCTTGACTAATGATTTCACCAACACAATCACAACTAGCTATCGATTTCCATTTGGCTTTGAATAGTGTCAATTCTTCACTTCACAAGGCATGGAAAGAGCAGCTCTCCTTTTAAAGAAGGGGAGAACAGGAAACCGATCCCTTTCCTACAGTCTCAAGGATGCTTCAGATCAAACTCTCAACCAGGAGGGCAATCTGCATACATAATTGAACATACACAGAAAATTGCCATATAAATATAACACACTATACACACGATTGAATTCATAATAAAGTGTTTTTTCCTAGCCTTCAACCAGCAAAATAAACAAGCTCCTAGGAACCTGCCATTAGGACTTGATGTTCATCTTGTCCACCTTTTCTGGAAAGCAAGCCACTTGTGTGAAGTTTTGTTTTTCTTAACGATTTTAGAAGTCAGGCAGGCCCCTTCAAACATGTGCCTGCACAAAACCTCCCCTAACAAATGTAGACTACCAATGAATGAGTCACTAGAACAGACCATCTCCATGGAAACCCTGGTCTCCTGACCCCAGGTTGCTCATGGTTGAAGACTTGCCTCCTCACCTCCTCACTCATCCTCCTCCTGTTCCTCACTCAAACGCAGGCCAGCCAAGGACCCCCCGCTTCTCAGCAGGGACGGGGAACACAGCGCTGCGGGGTTACCGAACACGAGGGAGTGGCTCCCGAGGCTGAGCATCTCAGAGTCTGACTCACTGGACTCAGTCCCACTGCTGCTGGAGCCCTCGGTCACCTGCAGGGGTGCCAGCTGCCTCACCATGCCACGGGCACACACCAGCTGTGCGGCGGGGACCTTGGAGGCTGCGCCCATGGGAGGGGTGCCATTAGCCAGCCTTCCACCCTCGGGAGCAGCTGCGCCGGCCTGCCCTTCCTTCCCACGGCCACCAAGGCCATCCATGGCCTCCGGGGTAAACGCCACCTGGCTAAGGATGAGCGGATCTGTCTCTGACTTATTATGCCTATGGGGAAGATTCTGCAAGTAAGGTTTTGGCAAGGTTGGGGAACAGTGTTCATGAGGAGGACCCTGTCCGGGGAGAGTGTCTTCCCCTATACTCCTCTCCCTACGGTCATGTCCATTTTCAGAAACATAGCCTTGAGACCCAGTTCTGTCCCAACTCATATTTGGGCTTGAACTTCTGCTGCTGGGAGACAAGGGGGTGGCCAGGGGGCTGTGACCAGCCGAGCCCTTGAACATTTCATCTATGAGAGAGCTGTGCCTTGGGAGTCTAGGGCTCCCGCTCATATCAAAGGTAATGTCTGCCGAATCATCATCAAGGAATTCTCTGGAAGGAGGCCGGGAGGACTTTGCAGAGTGCGGGGAAGCCCTACGCCTAGCCTCTCCGCGCGCCTCGTCCCTGGACAGCAGGTAGACACCGCTGGTCAGATCACCCTCATCATTGTCATTTGTTTGGGACCGGGACCGGGACGCTCGTTCTCTAAGCAGGTCGTATTCGCTATCTACGTCACTGCAGTCAATGAAAGGAATGGAAGTGCTGCTGCCTCTAGCAGCCCGGGATGCTGGACCTGTGCTTGGCTGCGGGGGCTGAGGTTTACTCTGCTGGGTCCTATCCTTAACGACCTCCTCCTCTTCCTCTGTGGGCGCCGAGGCGGCTCCGTCCGCCGGCTTGTTACCCGCGGGGCTTCTCCTCGGCGTGGGGCTCGGGTGCGGCCCCGGCTCCCCGGGGGGAAGCTTCGGCTCCTTTCCCTGCTGGCAGCTCTGGGCCCCTGGAGATTCGGCCCCTTCTCCAAACGTCAGGCTGGCGCTCTGCTGAGACTGGTGAGGTGGGGAAAAGGGGAGGGAGACGGAGAAGAGGCAGACTGTTACAGAGGGAGGCTGAGCACAGAAGGGGAGAGCCAGGGTCTCCTGGGACAACACCCCAGACCTCTGTGGCAGGTGGAGGCCCCGAAGCGCTCTGACCTAGCAGCAATCACGGAAGCACATCTGGGCATGATCCAGAAGGTTCCTTCAGGGCATGGTGGCTGACAGCACTGTTCCCTGCAGCCCAAGTCAGGCTCGGTCTCCGCTTTCCAGGACCCCACTAACTCCCCACTAACTCATGCTGGGATTTGCTTTTCTTTTTTCTTTTTCTTTTTTTTTTGAGACAGAGTCTTACTCTGTTGCCAGGTGCCAGGCTGGAGTGCAGTGATGCGATCTCAGCTCACTGCAACCTCCGCCTCCCATGTTCAAGCGATTCTCTTGCCTCAGCCTCCCAAGTAGCTGGGATTACAAGCACGTGCCACCACACCCAGCTATTTTTTGTATTCTTGGTAGAGATGGGGTTTCTCCACGTTGGTCAGGCTGGTCTCAAACTCCTGACCCTGTGATCTGCCTGCCTTGGCCTCCCAAAGTGCTGGGATTATAGGTGTGAGCCATCGTGCCCGGCCTCTATTCTTTTTT
>NW_016107377.1:5622243-5639495 GCF_001604975.1 Cebus imitator
CTTTTTTTGGAGGGAGAGACAGTGTCTTACTCTGTCATCTAGGCTACAATTCAATGGCATCATCACAGCTCACAGCAGCCTGGACCTCCTAGGCTCAAGCGATCTTCCCACATAGCTGGGACCACAGTTCTGCATCACCATGCCCAGCTAATGTTTTAAAAATGTTCTGTAGAGATGGCATCTCCCTGTGTTATCCAGGCTGGTCTTGAACTCTCGGTATCAAGTGATCCTCCTACCTCAGCCTGCTAAGCAGCTGGGACCACAGGCATGTGCCACCAAACCTGGTTAATTTTTAAAATTTTTTTAGAGACAGGGGTCTCTCTACATTGCCCAGGCGGGTCTTAAACTTCTCGGGTCAGGTGATCCTCCCACCTTGGCCTCTCAAAGTGCTGGGATTACAGGTGTCAGCCACCACGCCCGCTCATGTTAAGCTTGTAAAGCTTCTATGGAACAAGACGGTCCTTCCAGCCCACAGGGGGTCTCCAGGGAAGGGTGGGCAGGCACATCAGGGACCCCTGAAGGCAAGCTGACACAGTCATCAGAAAAACTACAAGGGACGTGTGTGCTTATACTTCTCAGGGCAGCCTGATGGGGAAAGCAGATTTTTCTGGATTCACATGATGAAACCTCCTTCATCTTTTTCCCTAAGTTTCTTTTTTATCTTTTGGAGAAAGCCCTGAAAACTTACCCAGAGGTCAACTCCAGGGAAAATGAGCTTTTGCCACCCTCAGAACAAGTGATAATATTTCTTACTGCCAATTGTGGTCACTGCCTGGTAATAAAAGCTCTGGGAACTCTCTGGCCAGTTCTGTGCCAGCAAAGGCTCTGGCCTTGGCACCAGACAGGAGTTACACCTACTGGTTACAAAGCAGTCCCCATCTCTTCCCAAGTGGACCCCCATCTCTTCCCAAGTGGACCCCTTTAGCTGGAGAGCCAGTCTGAGCTCTACCCACCGCAGGGATGGCTCCACCACTGAACTGAGTTCTCAGCCGCTTAGAGCGCAGCATGGGAGACCAGAAGGCAGCGGAAAACGCAACACATACCAGGGCCTCTGAGCCCGCTGTGTCTGGTCAAAGCTCAGGCCCATAATCAGATTCTCATCTGCTAAAAACCCCAACAGAAGGGACAGAGAACCACGAAGCCCACTGTGAAGCCCAGGGCTCCTTGGAGGAAGTGTAGGGAAAAGCAGCGATATCACAGGACAGCGCCATCACTGACCTGGTCCGGTGCTTCTGAATTCAGCTCTGTAGGCTGTGAAGCAAGGCTCCGGATGGAATGAATCTTGCTGTGCTTCCTGGGAAAAATCACACAAGATCGTTAAGGTTAGGTGAGGTTTTCCTTTGTTTCTTTTTTCTTGGTTTTAAATGAAACAAAGGTCCTTTTGTTGGAAGCATTAGTGCCTTCCTCAATAATGATAGTACCCAGAGCCGCTTTTTCAAATGCTACTTGGAAACAGATACAGGGTCATCCTTTGATAGCACTTGTATGGTTCAAGGGTAATTTAAATCTTAGAGAAGTTCTCAGAAGCCCTTGTTGTAGTTCTCATAGTGCAGCTGGTGAAGAAGCATTTAGTAACGAAGCAGAACCTTTCTAGTTCAGCGTAAAGTCACAGAGGAGGGAGGACTTGGCTGGGCCCTCCCATGCTCTGAATGCAAGCTATGGTCTGACAATATGAAATCAATTCATGTACCTTAGGTAATTATTTTCTAGATCAGTTTTATAATAGAGGCAATTAACATGCGTCAGCTCACTTTATCAAAGTGGTAAGTTCAGAGGCAAAGGCCTGGGCTCAACAGTAGAAGAAACGGACTTTACCAGCATCTTGACACACGTCTTTCATCTCTTTCCTTCTAGGTCTGCCTATTCCTCCTTTCCCTATCAATCAGGCACTGACATTTTCAGGTCCTGAAATGCGTGCAACTGTATAAATATGATTATATTCCCAGGCACATCCAGCTCTTCTTCAAAATACTACAGGCTAGCACAGAAAAGCTCTGGAGATCCACATTCTGAATCGGAGAGAGAACTGGGCTACTTCTTACATGGTCTTCAAATACTAACCATTGATTGCCCAAGGAAATTATGAGATTCATCTCCAGATGTGCCTGCAAGAAAACCTCCTGAACATGACATTTTTGGACAAAGGGCATGGGAAACCACCACAGAATTGCAGTAGAAGGAAGATGCAAGGATGGCCACAGAAGCAGGTTTATTTCAGCAAAATCAAAACGCAACTCTGAAATAACCTGGAAGTTTCCCAACAGGGAATCAGAAATACTGTGCAGTATCTTCATACTGCTGGATGGCCCTTAGATCTCAAAAAACAGGCAGTATTAAAAAGCAAGATGCAGAATTATATACAGTACAAGAGTACTCATATGAATGAGAAGCACACACTCAGAGCAGTTCCTTTTCTTTTTTGTTTTTGAGATAGGATCTCGCTCTGTGGCCCACGATCTTGGCTCACTGCAACCTCAACCTCCCAGGCTCAAGCAATTGTCCCACCTCAGCCTCCCAAATAGCTGGGACCACAGGTGTGTGCCACCACATCCAGCTAATTTTTTTTTTTTTTTGGTAGAGACGAGGTTTCGCCATGTTACCCAGGCTGGTCTCAAACTCCTGAGCTCAAGTGATCCACCCACTTCCGCATCCCAAAATGTTGGGATTACAGGCCTGTGCCATCACGCCTGGCCTCCAGAGCAATTCTATGGACTCTTTCGGGATGCAGTAATATGTATACAGAAAGGTGCCTAACTTTGGCAGCTGCCTCTGGGGAGAGGAGAAGGGAAATGACCAGAGCTGGTGGTTCCAGGGGATTTTGGCCATGTCTGTAGCGAGAGCTGCAAATCAAAGAAGAAGAAAAAACCAAGCCCAGAAACAAATGTGCCCAACTGTTGTTGGCTGTTAATTCTAAATAGCAGGAATTTGGGTGTTTACTGACTTCTCTGTACTTTAATTTTTAAACATACAAAAATGAAAAAGGAAAAGACTTTTAAAAACCCTACATGCACTAACTAGTGCCTGAGGCCCCATCCTTGGCTCCTTCACCCCGCTCGGGTTCTGCTGCTCTGCCCTGGAGGCCTGGGTTTGGGAGCTGGCTGGCCAGAAGCTGCTTAGCAGCTATGAGACCCAGGCTACTTATTTAGCCTACTGGGGACTCAGTGCCTCCATCTTTATAAAGGGAATAAAAGAACACGGACCTCACAGAGTTAGGGTGAATCAATGAGGTCACACAGGCCCAGTGCTTGGAACAGCCTGGCACACACTAAGAGCTGTACGTGTTGGATAACAACACCGACAACAATATTGTTAATAAATCCTGTTTCTGGCTGGGCATGGCGGCTCTTGCCTGTAATCCCAGCACTTTGGGAGGCCAAGGCGGGGAGATGGCTCAAGCCCAGGAGTTCGAGACCAGCCCTGCCATATGGGGGACCCCATTTCTACCAAAAACTAGCTGGGAGTGGTGGTGGGCGCCTGTGGTTCCAGCTACTTGGGAGGCTGAAGTGGGAGGATCGACTGAGTCCCAGAGGCTGAGGCTGCAGTGGGCTGTGATCACACCGCTGCACTCTAGCCTGGGCGACAGAGCAAGACCTGGTGTGAGGAAAAAAAAAAAAAATCCTGTTTCTGTTCCAGATTTACTTTATTTAATTAAAAAGTTCATAGACATACTTTCAATACAAATCCCGAAATGTCGAAGGACTCAGCAGTGAGCTCGTTTTTAAGATGCTTCATCCCCCGTGATGTCCTGAGCCCTTCTCTCCTTCCCGTTACTAACGTCCTCTCCGCCTCCCCTGGTCCTCTCTATTGTCTTCTCATCTCACTCTTGAGGGTGTGCCCCTGGGCCCTAAAATCTTCCTCTCGAACACTGGACTTGCTGAGGGTGACTGTGAGACTGTCATTTACAACTCAAGAGTCATCAGGTCTGAGGTCTGTGTGAAGAAACATTTAGCAGCCACAAGCTGTTAACTGGTGAGTCTGAGCTTCTCAGACTGGAAGCAGCATCGAAGCTTCTCTTACCTTTCAAACTGCACCTTCTTATGTCCTCCTTCTTTAACATAGTCGAGAACCTGCTTCTGAGTCCGACCACTGAAACAGAGACCAGGACAGGAAAGGGGAGAAACACCAAGGCATTCTCACTGAAACACACAAATGACACTTCAGTGGCTTCCCTTCCCCTCCTCCCCTAGCTGGGAGAGACGCAGGTTTTGTCAGTTAGCCGGGGCTAAAAGCAATCCTAACAGACTGTATTTTTGGGTCCATTCAGTCTCTTGATATTTTCCTTGAATATACAGAAAAAAATGTTCAATTAAGCCCACTTGATAACTGTGTTTGGTTACTAAGCAACCATCAGAGCCCGTACCTTTCATGAAGGCAGGGGTCACTGGGCTCAGCGCCTACAACAGTACTTGACGCATGGCAGATGCTCAACAATTTGTGGAAAAATAAATGAAAAAGTTAACCAATGACGTGCAAGTCCACATATTCAATGAAGCAACACCAAATGTTAACAAGACACCCATATTTCTACAGAGAGAGGAAATCCTTTCTGAGCTAACGACTCCCGCTGGGAGTTTATCATGACAGTGGCTTTGCCTAGTGCCTCTCTGCTATTCAAACAGAGCCCACTGGGATTACAATGCAAGCCCCCCTGCCCCCGCCGCTCAGCCATAGCTCCCAGAAGCCAAGAGTTCACCTCCCCTCCCTGCTGTGTGTCACAGCGGCTGTGAGAGGCGGGAGGAAAAATGTGCACCCAGCAAACGGAGGCGCGAGCAGGCGACCTCACCTGAATCGAAATGATGACCCCCGGCTAAAGAGGACAGGCTTGGGCTTTGGTTTGGGCTCTTCAAAAAGCCTGAAGAAGGCATGATGTTCCACGCAGATTTTCCAGAAGGACTTGCAGAAATCCCGACTGGCCATCAGGAATTCCAAGGTATCCTGGTACGCACTCTAAAAAGGGCAAATACAGCATTGTTTTTTTCCCATTACCCACAGATATGCCATTGAAATAGGAGAAAAGCGGCAGAAGATAGATTTGTCCGATAAAGTGCAACGTTCCATACTAAAACAAGTTTGCATTGTGTATTTTATGATAGGATGACCATAAATGCAAAGATTTAGTAAACTATAGTTTTTTTTTGGAGACAGAGTCTCGCTATGTCACCCAGGCTAGAGTGCAGTGGTGCGATCTCGGCTCACTGCAACCTCCACCTCCCAAGTTCAAGCGATTCTCCTCCCTCAGCATCGGGAGTAGCTGGGACTACAGGCACATGCCACCAGGCCCGGCTCATTTTTTATTTTTAGTAGAAACGGGGTCTTACCACATTGGCCAGGCTGGTCTCAAACTCCTGATCTCAGGTGATCTGCCCACCTCAGCCTCCCACAGTGCTGGGATTACAGATGTGAGCCACCATGCCCAGTCAACTACAGTTATTCTTAAGGATACGATGCAGTCCCTATTCCATCATTTTCCTCCCCACAGAATCTCTTAGACGAGTGACAGAAACAGCCGCACAGCTTCAGTGGAAGTGACACCATTTTTTGACAGAATCCACATACAAATTATATTTACTTGGCTTACATTTCCTTGAAAAACAATGCCCAAATACTGAAACTCCCTTTCTGCCTCCTTAAAACAACTGAAACACAACGTTCGTCCTCTTCCTCACACGTTGTGTCAACAGCGATTCTTCCAACGTTTCTCTGTAAAGGAGCCCACAGCTCTAGGCAACCGGAAACTACACAGGACATCAACATTTTTTTTTTTCTGGAGCACAAAAATGTCACTCTCGGCTGAAAAAAATCACGTCCTTTGACTGTGGAAAGGGGATCTGGAAATCTTCTACCCCCATTCTGAATGCTTCCAAATGAAGTGGCCATACTATATAAACAAAAATCACTACCGTCAGCATTCCCAGCAGTTCCAACTATTTTGGGGGATCTCACAGTTTTGGGTGGATCCAACTTACAAAGAAGCTATGCTGCAGTTCTTCATTTATAAGGCAGCTTTTTGAGCTTCAGTCAGTTTTTCCAGGGAAAACCATTTAAAATGGGGCTATGCTTCCCAGGTCAGGCCATGAGAGCCTACTGAGCCCAGGCTGCAGCTAGACTCTAAGCCTAGATTGCCACTTCCCATCTCCTTTCCCAGGGGAAAAAGAACTGTATGTGCTGGCTGCGGACACATGCCCAGGACACCTCACCCACCTCCTCCGTCACCATTTCCAGCAGACAAAGATGCTGCTGTTCCTCCCTTCCCGCCCCAGTCCTGGCATGGGCCACAGTGTTAGGCAGTTTGTGGGAAGTAAGTGGGGAAGGGAACCTAATCAGCCCATGAAAATGAGCTCTATTGGGGGCTTAGGGCCGCCGGCAGGGCTTGGGGACTTAGTCTATGCCTGGGGTAGGGTGGGAGCCTGAATGGGGTCTGCAGCTGTAGCCTGGGGCTGGATCAACTCAGGTTGCTTGTCGGGAGGGGCTGCCTGGATCTGGGCAGGGAAATGACCCTCTCCTCAGGTATACATTCATGCAGTTCCTTTATGCTCTCTGTTTACCAAGGATGACAGCCGTAGCATTACCGGCCATCCCCATTTGGATACATCTGTCCTAGAGATGCTTGGTTTTCATGTGGACAAAAGCACCTGGGTAGCATTGATCACAAGTTCAGCGGAAGCCCTGCCAAGCACAGACCTCCACCCCTTGCAGGACCCAAGCCATCCGATGGCTCAGCAGGTCCCCTCTCCTGCCGGGACCACTTACGTTGGCATCTGGCCGGAGCTTGATGAGAAAGCGCTTCCTCTTGAAGCTCAGCTTCCGCACCTTGGCCCAGTTGAAGGCATTGATCTTAGTGAAACCCTAAAAACAAAGACAGTAGCAGTAAGCCAGAAAATGCGTAACAAGCAGCCTGGAAGTCGGTCTGCTTTGCTTACAGGAGCTAACGGCAGAGGATTGGCAGGCGACTGCTCAGGAGAGATGGCTTCTGCAGAGAATTCACAGGATCTGTGGCTATCAGATGATCCCTGTTTCTGCAGCATTTCTCACGGATTATAGGATATCGGCATTCAAACTAAGTCTGCCTCCAGGGAGAGAAGAAACTAGCCAAGGTAATAATGAAAAGAAAGATAAATAGAAATAAAAACCATGACAACCACTACAGTCATGAGCTGCCAGGACTTAACGAAGGGCCAAGTACCATCCCGAAGGCTTTATACACCGTATCTTAACAACCCTTATATGATAAAACCCAGCAAGATGGATTTACTAGCTTCATTTTATAGACATGGAAACTGCAACATGGATATATTTTAATTTGCCCCAAATCACATAGTTAATGTGGCCGAAAGAGACTTCCAAGCACATGCTATACTGGCAGCTATGGTGCATTCAGCAGGTTTACAATCAACTCCCTGCTTCAACCACCCTGGTCTAGCTCCTGGGCCCATCAACCTTCCAACAGCACCAGCAAAACGATGAGAGGCCAGGCCTGCCCTGCATCTTCAAGACCAGCGCAGTCTCTGGGCGGGGCTCACACATCCTCATCACCTTTGGCAGCCAGGTGGAGAAACAGTGGGCAGTTGTCAGACACCAACTCCCATCTGCCCAGCCTCGGCTGAAATCAGAATTCCTATGCAGCCCACCGGAACACCAGGCCCATTCATTCAACGTGGCAAGAATGAAACAATCGGGCACCGGCAAGCAGATGGATTCCGAGACACAGGCTTTGCACGTGGCGGCATTACCCAGGTATTCCCCATACTTAGGGACTGTGTCAAACACAATCAAAGCACATGAATTCAATTGTGAGACACCTCTTTTCCTTCTCAATACTTTTTAGAAATGGTTCAGGGTTGTGATTTGAAATTTAAGGACGGTACTGAAAACTCCACTTGGCTTTATTGTTGTATTTCTTTTTTGAGACGGAGTCTTGCTCTGTCGCCCAGGCTGGAGTGTAGTGACGTGATCTTGGCCCACTGCAACGTCTGCTTCCTGGGTTCAAGCGATTCTCCTGCTTCAGCCTCCCAAGCAGCTGGGATTACAGGCGCCCACCACCACGCCTCGTTAATTTTTGTATTTTTAGTAGAGATGGGGTCTCACCATGTTGGCCAGGGTGGTCTCAAACTCCTGCCCTCAGGTGATCTGCCTGCCTCAGCCTCCCAAAGTGCTGGGACTACAGGCGTGAGCCACTGCGCCTGGCCAATTGTTTTCTTATCAGATACTCAGAGGTTATACATGCAGGTCCAAAAACTGTTAAGAAAAAACCTGCCTTGAATACCACACTGCTCTCACAACGTCACTCCCTACTGCCTGGTAGGAAGCCCAATCTAACTCTTCTTGGGACGTGATTCTATAATAATTATGTTACCATAAACTTCCAATGCATGAACAGAAAATCCCTGGAATGTTTTTGATAAAAGATGAGGGGTAAATAGAAACAAACTTGGAAGAGCTCACAAAAGGGTTTTAGGTCCTGAACATATCTACAGCTTCCTAACTGGGTGAAATCTGATCCTATTTCATGAAAAAGGCAGGTGCTTTCTCTATTTTCATTTGAAACTTAAGTGCAGTTTACCTGCTTGTGTTGAAAAGGAATGTGCTGAACAGCCTTTTGAGGGTGGTGAATATGTTCATTATCTTGGTTATATTGGTAATTTTACAGGATATACATATATATAATGAAAACCTATCAAACTGCACACTTCAAATGTGTGTATTTTCTTGTATGTAAACAATACTTCAATAAGCCTATTAAGAAGCACTGATCAATGAAACAGTCCAAAAGCAGAGTGATCAAGAGAACACACATTTTAGAGTGCAGAGAATCACTATGTCCTTAAGTAGAATACAAGTAAGAATTCAAGTGCAGTATGTGTTTTGCTACAAAACCGCAACAATGTGGCTTTTTTTTTTTTTTTTTTTTTTTTTGAGATGGAGTCTCACTCCGGCGCCCAGGCTGGAGTGCAGTGAGGCCATCTCACCTCACTGCAACCTTTGCCTCCTGGGTTCAAATGATTCTCCTGCCTCAGCCTCCCGAGTAGCTGGGATTACAGGCACATGCCACCACACCTGGCTAATTTTTTGTGTTTTTAGTAGAGACAGGGTTTTACCACGTTAGCCAGGATGAACGATGTGGCTTTTATGAATTTATAAAATTGTTGTATCTTCAAAGCATGCCTCACAATCTTTAAGAATATCTGAAGTCCCAACCAAATAAGCTGGCTTAACCCAAACTGAGTTAAAAAAAAAAAGAAGAAAAAAGACCACATTACAGCAAAATATCATCTGTAAGTGTGAAAAAGGTATTTATTAGTGGACCCAAATCTCAATTCCATTATGCTGTGTTCTGTGTGCAGGTCCACTGACAGCTGCATGTTTCTGTGATGCTACAAAGTCAATAAAACCAAACAAATCTGCAACATGGATTCCCCAAACAGGACAAAGGTCAGTGAAACAGAATCTGGGAGCCGAGGGCCTGGGAACCAGAAAGCCTAAGATGAGCATTGTTTTTCTTTGCTCAATGAGAAATAACTATCAGAGGTCTTTGGCTCACTGCATATGAATTGGAGCTGAAGGGCCAGTTCCTTTCTCCCCATCACCAAGGGAACTGAGCTGGGCTCTCAAGGCTCTCACCTGAAACACCAGAATTCCCGTGTTGGCAACCGCCAGATTGATCTTTGTGCCTTCCCTGTCCTTGGCCGGGTGCAACCGGATTCCATACATCTCCAGCCGACGGGCAATCTCGAGGAGCTGGAAATCTGATTCTGCTGGTGTCTGTCCACTGACAAAACAAAAATTAAAGAGAAAGGCCAGGAGATTTGAATTCCCTGTTTCTATTAATATGAGATTAAGAAGCTTCTCTTGGGAAATAAAAAGGCATTTCATCACAAACACTGGGGCTACTCGATCAAATGACACCCAACCTCCCATTCACTGTCACCCAAAGTCTACCAGCAAGGACAAAAGCTCCATTGCTCATGGGACGCAAAACCCCAAATGTCTCCAAACTTGGCCTTTTTTTTTTTTTTTTTTTGAATCTCAAAGAGTTTCCTTTAAGGTCATATAAAAGCAAAACACCACTGTGTTAAAAACAAGTTTTCAGTTGCTCCCAATAACCTAAACCTGCAAACAAAGTTCAAGACAACATTTTTCACATGGCTGTCAGGCTCCAGTGCTCTGTAAAGCAACAACCAAAAGCACCACGAGTCCTCTGAAAACATTTTACAAATGCACACAAAAACAAAAATGCAGAGGCTATGAAGGTTCTGGATTTTCACGATACTCTGACCTTGTCCCTAGTTCACCAAGATCATTTCCCAGCCTCCCATCAGGATGATAACTGGAAGGTCCTCTGTGCTTACTGCCTCTTTTGTTCCAAAGCATGGGCATCCTAAAGTTCCAGGCTTTTGTGGGTGACCTGCGCTTCTGAGCAGCCAGGATGGGTCACCGCATCCCAGTAAGCCTCTGTGATCTTCTTTCCTCACTGTTTGTAGTTTTCTCCACAGTAGTTGGTGTGGGGGGTAGAGGGGAGGGGCACCCGTGTAGGTTGGGAGGCAGAGAGAACTGGCTCAGAGGGCACGTGGAGCCAAGCGTGAGACTTACATGTGGTTATGGTGAAATTCCACGATTTTGTCCTCTAGTGCGTCCTGCTGAGGTATGTATTTATTTTTTGCTAAGTGCTCTCTGTCTAAGGTTTCATCAAAATCTCCAATCTCAGCTAAAAAGAAACAGAGGAAGAAAAATAGGTCACATAGGATGTAGACTTCCCAGTTTGTCAATATTCCCCAGCTAGTCACTCAGAAGCTGGCAGACTACAGAAGGCGAGTGCCGCTGGTGGGGGACGTTGGAAGGGCTAGACCTCAGAGGTGGGATACGAGGATGTTTTTATCAACTGTGGTGACGTTAAGAAGACAGTTTCCACTCCTCCTCAACCCTAACAGTCAGAAAGAAGCCTCAAGGTCAGGCGCGGTGCCTCATGCCTATAATCTCACCACTTTGGGAGTCCAGGGAGGGTGGATCATTTGAGGAATTCAAGATCAACCTGGGCAACATGGCGAAACCCCGTCTCTACCAAAAATATAAAACTTAGCTGGGCATGGTGGCAGGCGCCTGTAATCCCAGCTACTAGGCAGGCTGAGGCAGAAGAATAGCCTGAACCCAAGAGGTGGAGGTTGCAATGAGCTGAGATCGCACCACTGGACTCCAGCCTGGGCCACAGGGCAAGACTCCATGTCCCCCCCAAAAAAAAAAGAAAGAAAAGAAAAAAGGAAAGAAGCCTCAGAATCATCCATCTTCAGCCATACCTGTTCCTGGTTTTCTTTTCTCCCCATCTGCCTGGGGAGGTTCCTGTAAATTCTCCACATGTGGGTGATAACCATATGACCTCTCAACAAGCCCTGGAACTTCAGTACTTTATAAAATCAAAGTGAAACTCTTATATGTTAGAATAACTAGTGCAAAACCCAAATGCTTTATCATATAGAGAAAAGACGACTGGCAGTGAGTGAAAGGTAAATAATCTAATGCCTAAAAAAATTAAGAGTTTATTAAACTTTTCATAGTCCTGTTGTCAGAAGTAACAGGTCTGACTGCAAAGTCTTATACGTTTTTATCTATGAGAAATATGATTCACACGTAACCTCGTTTTCTCACGTAATCTCAAGATAGCTCTCAATAGTGCTGGAACGTGGAAAGTTAACGGACAGAGCTTTAAAATCAGACCTGCGCCTTAACGACACTAGCTCAGGGCACACAAGTGTTATCCCTCTGAGACGGCACACCTTTTTCTTTGTATCGCATATACTGTGCAACAAGCTTAATAAAAAGCAGCCTCCTGACCAGAGCCCAGCTGTTTTGATAAAAAGCAAGGGAACTGTTGCTATGAAACTCACCTTTCATCCTGTCACATGAAGCAGCGTGTCACACATAGGGCAACGCGCTCCAGTCATCAAGCAGGAGGTGGCCTGGGTGTTGCCATAAATCACACCCAGTGAGGATATCTGCCCTGCACAAAGCCGTGCCAACTCACCTGGTGGCAGCTGGGGCGCTGGAAGAGCCCCTCCCTCACTTGCTTCCTCATGCTCTGAAAGACCCACAACACTTCCCTAACTGCCTTTTCTGGACTGGCTTCCTCCCTCCTAAATAGAGTAAAACTGCCACCCTCCAACACAGAAAACGGCACAGAATGGGGGGTGCGCCTGGGCAGCCTGCCATCATCATCTGTTGCCTTGACGATGGAGGGCCTGGCTTTTCCGAGATTCCTTCTATCTGGTCTCAAGGAAATGCAGTGGATGCTCATTATTCCAGGCAGTTATGATCTGTACAGCCGCCATAAACACTGAATTAGCCATTCCGGAATCATTCCTCCTAGGGGAAATATGGGGTGAGGTTCCTACAGTAGTCTTGAAACATTTTAGTTAACTGGCCATGTCTTATGTGTGTTTCCGTTGAAAGCCATCTTAAATATGCATTGTCAAGTCCTTCGCATGGAGCTCATGGCCAACAGCAGCTGAACTCACGCCTGAATGACGCTTACCTAACACGCATTTGCTCTATCAGGCAGATGGCGCCGCACTCGGGGGCACAAGACAGACAGCGCTTCAGTGCCACGCCTGGGGACTGTCTTAACAGTGAAGGCACCAATAACATGCACAAAACTCTGAAAAGTGCGGCACTAAATACGCCGTGAAAAGGGTATTTGTTATCAGTACGAGGAATTAAAACCAGAACGCAGAGCTTTGCCTCATTTGACCCGCACTGGGAATGCGCATCAGGTGACTCCAATTTTTTGTGATCTTGGGCATGTCCACAATTGACCGTGAAAGTGCATGAGTGTTGATTTAGGGGTTACAAATAAATGAGCGAATTTGCAAAGACAAAATCTGGATATAATGAGGCTTGACGGTATATAGAGGAATTCCCTAAATCCTAAATGTCTTGTGAACTCAATGTGTGGGCATCTTAATGCCCATGAATCTTACAACACACTCTTTCCCAGCATTCCACATCAAGAGAGCCAAACGGTCCAGGTTTTCCTTTGGCATCAGGGTAGAGACCCCTAGTTCTCTTTTCTTTTGGGTGGTCTGCCTTTTCTTGCCCTCCTCCATGACTATGAAATTCATTTGCTCTCCACATCTTTTTGAAATATGGAAATAGGCTGCTCCTTATATTTTGGGAATTTTGAAAACAGACACATATTCAAGATCTGACTTCTGTTTATTTTAATTTTTCTGAGACAGGGTCTCACTCTGTCACCCAGGCTGGAGCACAGTGGAGTGATCATGGCTCACTGGGGCCTTGACTCCTGGGCTCAAGCGATCCTCCCACCTCAGATTCCCAAGTGTCTGGGACTCCCGGCACACATCGTCACACCTGGCTATTTTTTTTTTATTTTGGGTAGAGACAGGGTCTCACTATGTTGCTCAGGCTGGTCTTGAACCCTTGGCCTCAAGTTAATTTTGTTCTGTAGAGACAAGGTCTCACTATGTTGCCTAGGCTGGTCTCAAACTCTTGGCCTCAAGACATTCTCCTGCCTGGGCCTCCCAATGTGCTGGGATTACAGACATGAGTCACTGCGCCCAGCTGACTTCCTGTTTTTTTTTTTTAATGTTTATGCTGAAAATGACATATCAGCTTATGCATATACTACATTCCTTAGCAGTCTACTCAGTAAAACAGTAAAAAAAACAGCAATAAACCAAAATCCTGTGATTTCAATAAATGAATGCAACTTCCCCAGGGGACAGGTGTGGACAACCAGCCTTACTACACGGAACCCTCAGAGTAGGGACCACACGACCCGCACAAACACAGCCCTGCCTCGCCTCCGCACTGCGCAAGTGCAGCCTTTACATCAGGGCCAGCTAGTGGCTGATTCTTCTCCTCATCAGCTTGTCCTTCTTAGTCAATCCACAATAAATTAGAGAAAATTAAAGTCCAAAATACTGCAGGGGAGATACGTGGCCAGTGACAGAGCAGCAAGTGAAAAGACTATCTTAAAGACTCCATGCATTCAAGCAAAAGAAGGGAGGAAAATAAGAAGACATCAGATTGTGTGCAGAAAGACACACAAGATGGATGTCACCTACCAGAGATAATTTTCTATTAGGGTTAATATAGTTTCAGCCAAAGGGAGGTGACTTGACCCTTATACCTTACCAATGACGCAAATAATTACCAATAATTGAAATCACGACACAGTTCACGGAAGATTCTATGAGATGCCTCCTTTCATGACTGAGTAAATGGGATGCTTAAAAATGCAAAATGGGGCCTTACAAATATCAGAAGATTTTAAGAATACTGTATGTCTCATGATTGTATGTCAACTACCATGTCAACAGCAGGAGTACTTTGGAATCCATCTATTTAACTGCCTTTCGAGAACGGAAGATTCTTGGGGGACTTTGAGACACTCACTGGTTTCTGAGGAAGAATGGTATATTGGACTGAGACAATGGTTTTCTGGAAGTTAGCAAATCTCCATTCTAGGATACACAAGTGAAATTCACTATTGTTAACAGATCTTCATTGTTAAAATTTATTTTCTTAACTGACAAAATAAAAAATATATGGATTGCCTAGGCATGATGGCTCATGCCTATAATCTCAGCATTTTGTGAGGCTGAGGTGGGAAGCTTGCTGAAGCTCAGGAGTTTGAGACTGGCCTGGGCGACACAGTGAGACATCATCTCCTCAAAAATAAAAGAGGCTGGGCACTGTGGCTCACACCTGAAATCCCAGCACTTTGGAAAGCTGAGGCAGGAGGATCATCTGAGGTCAGGAGTTCAAGACCAGCCCGACCAACATGGAGAAACCCAGTTTCTACTAAAAATACAAAATTAGCTGGGCGTGGTGGCACATGCCTGTAATACCTGCTACTCGGAGGCTGAGGCAGGAGAATTGCTTGAACCCAGGAGGCAGAGGTTGCGGAGAGCCGAGATTGGGCCATTGCACTACAGCCTGGGCAACAAGAGTGAAACTCCATCTCAAAAAAACAAATAAAATAAAATGACAAAATATTAGCCAGGCCTGATGGCATGCACCTATAGTCTCAGCTACTCAGAAGGCTGAGGCAGAAGGATTGCCTGAGCCCAGGACGCTGAGGCTGCAGTGAACCGTGATCAAGATACTACATTCTAACCTGGGTTACAGAGACTCTGCGTAAAAAACAATTTTTTTGGCCGGGCGCGGTGGCTCAAGCCTGTAATCCCAGCACTTTGGGAGGCCGAGGCGGGTGGATCACGAGGTCAAGAGATCGAGACCATCCTGGTCAACATGGTGAAACCCCATCTCTACTAAAAATACAAAACATTAGCTGGGCGTGGTGGCACATGCCTGTAATACCTGCTACTCGGAGGCTGAGGCAGGAGAATTGCTTGAACCCAGGAGGCAGAGGTTGCGGAGAGCCGAGATTGGGCCATTGCACTACAGCCTGGGCAACAAGAGTGAAACTCCATCTCAAAAAAACAAATAAAATAAAATGACAAAATATTAGCCAGGCCTGATGGCATGCACCTATAGTCTCAGCTACTCAGAAGGCTGAGGCAGAAGGATTGCCTGAGCCCAGGACGCTGAGGCTGCAGTGAACCGTGATCAAGATACTACATTCTAACCTGGGTTACAGAGACTCTGCGTAAAAAACAATTTTTTTGGCCGGGCGCGGTGGCTCAAGCCTGTAATCCCAGCACTTTGGGAGGCCGAGGCGGGTGGATCACGAGGTCAAGAGATCGAGACCATCCTGGTCAACATGGTGAAACCCCATCTCTACTAAAAATACAAAACATTAGCTGGGCATGGTGGTGTGTGCCCGTAATCCCAGCTACTCAGGAGGCTGAGGCAGGAGAATTGCCTGAACCCAGGAGGCGGAGGTTGCGGTGAGCCGAGATCGCGCCATTGCACTCCAGCCTGAGTAACATGAGTGAAACTCCGTCTCAAAAAAAAAAAAAAAACAAAAACAATTTTTTTTTGGTATACATTTATAGTAAACAATATCGCCATTTGATATATGTACACATTGTGAAACCCAGTCTGCCTGACTCAAAGCCTCCCCTCCCTCTCCACTATCATTTTATGAAGAGGGGAGACCAAATGCAGGAAAGGCAAAAATCACACAGTGTTCTGTGCTTAGGGTCCCTCCCCTGTAAAATAAGGACAACGACAGACTTGATCTCAGGGGGCTGTAGGAGAATTAAATGAGATAATATATACAGTGCTGGCACACAGGCTTAATAAAGATACCTATTTTTTTTTGGTTTCTTCTTGCCCATGTCATTTTTTCAAATTGGTAAGAAAACATCTATCTATTAAGTGCTCATATTCAAAAAACAAGAAGATGCGCATCAACTACTGAAACCTTACTGTAATAGACTAGAGCAATTTTTTGACTACTAAGAGTGACACTTCCTATAAATCTTCGTAAATCTTGTTAACTAGGCATTTATGAGGATGGGAGGGGCTGACTGTATGAGACCGCTTCATCTACAATGGAAATGTGGAGGTGATATGCTAGGTCAACTTTCCTCTATAGTAGTGCTTATACACTGAGTGTGATACCCACAATTACCTTTCTGAAACATAATGTGCATATTTCAATAATCTCTGCCTTGGTCAGGCGGGAAAAAAAAAAAACACCCAGATGGGGTGCCAGGCGGCCTTGAGATGAGCACAGTCTAATTTATCCTTTATTTATATTAAGGCAAATTAAAATATCTAGGGTCAAGCATCACTAATCCAGCTTCATGTGTCTTGGTTTACTGAACTCTGGAGAGCAAATACTCTAGAGAGAAGTGAAATAGCGTATGAAGGCTAACACGCCATATTCAATGATAAAGTTTAAATCCAAGAACAAGACAGAACAAGTGGAACTGGCAACCACGGATCCGAGCTTATCCTTTGAGACAACTGAAGTATCAATTGTGTACTAATCCTTGAAGCAAAATAAATGCCTGAACAGAAAATACAGGGGTTCATATTTGGGGATATGCACATTAAATGACATCAGTATTGTTTTTCTCTTCCACCCACAGGCCTTCATGTGAACAGCAAAAAAAGACATGGACACTGTCTTTTTTGGGGGATGTGATGTTTCTCCCCAGTAATCACATCACTGTGTTATTTCCAACATGATTTTCAAAGGAAACCAACAGAACTTACATTGCACAATGTGTGAAATCAAGAGCGCTGCGCTGGTGTCATTACACGTCAGCCTGCCTTGAGCCAGGTCTTGCTTCACCTGCAGTGCGAACAGGTACCTGCGAAGATCAACA
>NW_016107377.1:5641507-5642914 GCF_001604975.1 Cebus imitator
GGTAGCAGGTTGCTGGCAACCTGGCCTCACTGTGAGAAGCCACAGAGGGGGATACAAGCCCCAACCAGGAAGTATGCATGGGCTGGAGTGGATTCCAGCTGCCATTCACTGCAGTGTAAATATCTCCCTCCAAAATACAAAGAGATGTATGCTACCATCTTTTCACAGTATGAATAATATGTTTCATTTTATATGGGGAGAGAGAGCCATAAAAATGTGGGACTATAATCTAGCACCCTATATATTTTTGTAGGGTATAGGAAGTATTTACATTTTTTTCACAGAATCAGTCATCCATACTCTAAAATTGTTCGATGGCTCAGACAATAAAAGCAGTTAATTATGCTGAGTCAGACGTTTGCCAATGAAATGAGAAAAGCAAGGGGGGTGTCTTTTTTGTGGCATAATTGCCACTTAGCTACTTCCATAAACCCCAGTTACCAGATCTGTAAGATTCAATTTAACTTATTTTTAAATTCTTTTCTTTATATTGTGGTATTATGCACGTCAACATTTTTGGTGTAAGAAAAAAAGATATTTGTAAATCAAAGACATTAAAAACTGTGCAACAGCAAATAGGTGTAGGAAAAAGTGCTCAACATCACTGATCTTCAGAGAAATGCAAATCAAGACTACAATGAGCTATCATCCCATCCCGGTTAAAATGGCTTATATCCAAAAGACAGGCAATAACAAATGCTGACAGCCTCATATGTGGAGAAAACCTCATATACTATCGGGACAGAGAGAAAACCCTCATCTACTATTCGTAGGAATGTAAATTAGTACAACCATCTTCTACCTGTCCATCAACAGATAAATGGACAAAGAAAATGGGGTATGTATACACAGTGGATTACTATTCAGCCATAAAAAAGGAGATCTTGTCATTTGCATCAGCATGATTGGAACTGGAGGTCATTATGTTGAGTGGAATAAGCCAGGCATAGAAAAACAAACTTCACATGTTCTCACTTATTTGTGGGAGCCAAAACTTAAAACAATTGAACTCACGTGGAGGGAGAGCAGAATGACATTACTGGAGGCTGGGAAAGGTGGTGGATGGGAGGGAATGGGGCCATTAACAGGTACAAAAAAGTTAGATAGAAGAAATAAGATCTAATATTTAATAGCATAACAGGGTCATGATAGCCAATAATAATTTATTATATGTTTAAAAATAATGAAAAGAGTACAACTGGACCGTTTATTCCAAAAAGATAAATACTTAAGGTGATGGATAAACACCCTCTACAAGACAAAACCAAACCAAACCTGTACAATGTGAAAATAGGTGTGAAAATAATGATACAAACTCACAGATTTTTAGAAAGGCAGTTACTAGTTTTGCCTGCAGCCTGAGAAGAGAACAATGTCCTCTCAGTACCGTTTGTAAACAGATTCTGT
>NW_016107377.1:5642944-5690267 GCF_001604975.1 Cebus imitator
TCCCGGTTGGGGCTGTGCACTGTGGCTCACGCCTGTAATCCCAGCACCTTGGGAGGCCAAGGCAGGCTGATCACCTGAGGACAGGAGTTCAAGACCAGCCTGGCCAGTATGGCGAAACCCCATTTCTACTAAAAATAGAAAAATTAGCCAGGTGTGGTGGTGAGGCCCTGTAATCCCAGCTACTCGGGAGACTGAGGCAGGAGAATCACTTGAACCAGAGACGGAGGCTGCAGTGAGCAGAGATTGTGTCACTGCACTCCAGCCTAGGTTACAAGAGTGAAACTTCGTCTCAAAACAAAAAAACAACAAAAAAATTACCTGCTGGAAGTGAGGGAATATGTTCTCTTTCAGGGTCCACAAGGGGGCGTAGTTTTAAGGGCAAGAACTTCCTAGCACCATGCTCCCCTCCCATCTCTCTCCATGGAGATTTAACGTTCTATGTTTGAATTTCGCGGGCCCGGGAAGAAACTAAGAGTCAATCACTCCAGCAGAAGTTCTAAGGAACTCCTTTCATTGGCCAGGGGTCTTAGAGAAGGTGGGGCTTCCTCCCAGGTGAAAAGTCCCCTTCTTCCACACCCCTTTGGACTCCATGTTTGGATCCCCTTCCACGAACACTACCTTCGTGGAAGCTGTCTTTCTGTCTCCTGGATTTCCCTTCTGGGGTCCCCTTCCACACTCTCATGGAAGCCTGTCTTCCTCCTAAACTCCATCTCTCTCTATTCCCTAACAATCTCGTGGAAGCTGCTTTCCTCTCCTGGATTCCATCTTTCTGGATTCTGTCACCCAGTGTGAGAGTTAACTGCTTCCTTCTCTCTCCCCTTCTCCTGTTTCTCTCTCTCTTTGAATAAATCACTTTCTACAAACACGTTTGAGTCCGGCATTTACTGTGCACTGCGCCGTGGTGCCCTCTCTCATCCTTGAGAGGGCAGGAGACCAAGAACCTGGAGAAATGTTCTCTCAGGGGAGCTGAGGGCACCCTGAACCCCTGTACCCCACTATTACAGAAGGACAGAGAGACAGGGCCTTGGAGGCATGGTCCATTCCAGGCGATCAAAGCATCTCCTTATTTAAATAATAAGGCAAATAACTGAGCTAGAAACCTGCCTGGCCAGAGGAAAGGGTGTTTCGGGACAGCCAAGTAGTTGAGGAAAGATTTTACAGGTTTATCTCCCATAAAGTAAAACTTTGCCTCAAGTATTTGTCAAAAAAATTCGAAGTGCCATTTTGTAACACAGCAAGAAGAACAGAATTAGAAAATCTCCATTCCACAAATGCTGAAGAAAATATTGACTCCAGGAAGGATTATCAATGGGTGAAAAAAACATGTGGGAGATTGGACATTCATATAGGGCCAAAGTAACACGACTTTAGCTGGCAATGGAATGATCAGAATGTCACCACCTGAATGCAATGAACAATCTTGAATCATTACTGAAACATGAAGCATACGACATCACTTACGACAGACTCCAGCCCAAATGTTTAACCGTATCAGTCAAGTCCTAGAATGATTTTCCACAGCTGTGGTCTGAACGTTTGTCCTCTCCAAACCTCATGTTGAAATTGCATCCTTATGGTTGGAGGTGGGGCCTAATGAAAGGTGTTTGGGTCATGGGGTAGATCCCAGAAGAATAGAGTAATGCCCTCCCTTCGGGGTGAGTGAGTTCTCACGTTCTTACTTCCTATGACAGCTGGTGGTGTTACAAAAAGCCTAGCACCTCCCCGCTCCCCCCCACTGCCCTCCCACCATGCGATCTCTGCGCAAGCTGGTCTCCTTTGCCTTCTGTCATGAGTGGAAGCAGCCCGAGGCCCTCACCACATGTCAATCCCCAATCCTGAACTTTTTAACCATCCAGAATCATGAGCAAAATAAACCTTTTTTTCTTTATAAATTACCCAGCCTCGGGTGTTCCTTTATAGCAGCATAAAACAGACTATGACATCCAGTTTTGGAAAAACACAAAGGATAGAAGTACAAGTTAAAACAGCACCACAAGAAAGCTGGCAGACAAATTCAGAAGGTATAGCTGGTCCACTTTCTTCAACAAGATGCTGTCATAAGGAAAAGAAAATGAGGGACTAACCCATATTAAAAAGAGGTCCAGAGGACATAGCAAACAAATGCAATATGTGGTCCTAGAGTGGATCTTTTTATCAATTGATTAATTAGTTGACTGATTGAGACAGGGTCTTGCTCTGTTGCCCAGGCTGGAGTAGAGCAGTGCAATCACTGCTCACTGCAGCCTCAACCTCTGGAGGCTGAAGCAATCCTCCTGCCTCAGCCTCCTGAGGAGCTACGACTCCAGGTACACACTGCCATGTCCAGCTAATTGTTTAAAGTTTTTTTGTGGAGAAAGGTCTTCCTGTGTTGCCCAGGCTGGTCTCAAACTGCTAGGCTCAAGAGATCCTCTTGCCTCAACCTTCCAAAGTGCTGGATTACAGGCATGAGCCACCACACCCAGCCAATCTTATTTTAGAAGAAGCAGATATAAAGGACAGTTAGGGGCTAAACAGGGAAATGCAAACATGGCCAATGTATTAGATGAGATGCAAAGTACATATGTATGTATAGAAAATTTCAGAAAGGGTATCTTACTAATCCAATGGGCAATGGGAATGCAATGGTTTTACTTTCTTAGTCTTACTCATTTGTCTATTCTAACTTTCTACAATGTATATTTACTATTATGATAATGGAAGCCTATTTCTGATTTTCCAAAGGGCCTCTAACAGTATCAGGCACAGAGGTTTCTGTAAGAATTAAATAAGATACATAAAAACACTACTAGAAAAAAAATTCAATAAACGTTGGCAGTTTTTTTTTTTTTTTAAATAAAAGAATAACTAATCCCCTTTAGGTCATTTAGGAGTTTTATTATTAAGAACTAAAAAAACCAAGCAGCAATTGTATAACCAGCAAAAAGCACCCTGCAGCCTCCACACCTACCAATGGGCCTTTCTCTGACCTCTCTAATTTTACTCTTGGTCTCTTGCTCCACCCTTCTCCCTCCCTCTCTCTCTCTCTCGCTCTCTGAGAGAGAGAGAGAGAGAGAGAGAGAGAGAGTGTGTGTGTGTGTGTCTGTCTGTCTCTGGAAAGTCAAAGGGAAGAAAAGCAGAGAATATTAAACAGGCTAAACCTCACGTGGGAGGAGGGAATAAAAACCACTGTGCTGGATTATAGCTATTGTCTTTTGAGCCCAAAACTTTGTAGAGCTACAGGTTTTAATTCTCAACTGTGTGACTGGTTTTTAATTAAATAGGAGGGCTTCATGTTTTAAAATTACATTCTGAGTATTTTACTTGTTTTTTGAGACGGAGTCTCGCACTGTCACCCAGGCTGGAGTGCAGTGGCGCAATCTCTGCTCACTGCAACCTCCGCCTCCCAGGTTCAAGCGATTCTCCTGCCTCAGCCTCCCGAGTAGCTGGGATTACAGGTGCCCGCCACCATGCCCAGCTAACTTTTTGTATTTTTAGTAGAGATGGGGTTTCACTATGTTGGTCAGGCTGGTCTCGAACTCCTGACCTCGTGATCCGCCTGCCTCGGCCTCCCAAAGTGCTGGGAGTATTGGCATGAACCACTGAGCCCGGCCTATTTTACCTGTTTTAAAATTACATTCTGAGTATTTTACCATTTAACATTTCAAACATGAGGTCTGTGTTCACAAAGAGGTTTTCAGGGACAAATGCACAGGCAGAGTCTGGCAGGCTCTGGGGACCTTTGGTGACGATCTCACATGGGCTGCAAGATGGCATTAGCTTCTGAAAGTGCACACATTTACTGGGAGGGCATGTGGCTATTTTGAAGGCTGAAGGAAGAGCGTGGCGCTCCCTTATTATGTGGACTCTTCCTGTTCCAACGCCCCTTGTAACACGAGAAGTCACTTCCTGGGAACTAACTCTATCCACTTTTTGACTGCCATGAGCTGTAAGCTGAGCACGCTGGCTGTGATACTAACTTTAGAGATGCTGTAACACCTTTAGTACTATCCACTGAAGCAATTCCAATTCATCTCACAGAGCCAAAGGCTAAGTGTTACTTGGTGGGCATGAAATAAAATTAAACCGGTAAACACAATGAAAACAAGCACTCAAAATGGAATCAAGTTTCCTTAGCAGAAGGGTGGACGTGAGGACAGTGGCAATTACTGGCAGGGGCAGACCGAGTGACTTCACTTCTAGGGACTGCAAGAGTCACACATTGCACCCATTTGATGCCTTGTTTTCAATATGAATAATTTATTTCATCTGGAAGGCCATCTTCTTCTCTTTTCTTATTAAACGTAAGCAAGTCACAATTTCCCTGCAGTCTAAGAGAACACCTCAGCAGGTGGTGCAGGGCACAGAGCAGCACGTTCTGATAGGGTCCCCTCGCCTATAAGAACACAGGAAACTAGAAGCTGGATCCAACTGAAGACGGGATGCCCGGAGAGAAGGGGAAGAACAGAGGGTGGCTAGACTCGGCACAAGGAAAGCGATTCCAAGCCACGCCATCAGAAAAGCTAGGATCATCTTTTCCAAAGAGCCTCACTTGCTGTTTTCAGCCTGCACCCAGGAGTCAATACACTCCTCCTTCTAGATGCCCGGGTGTTGCTGTCAACAGGCTGCCGTTGCACTCAATGAGCAGTTCAATAAATAGAAAGGAATCCAGCTTCTTGCTGAACAGCAGGGTGCAATTTAATCTCCTATCTATATCAACAGGAAGCTGAAAGCTATTCCTGGAAGCCCAAAGCATTCACGATGGAGCTACAGTCACTTACGCTCTGCTGAACCACAGGCCAGTTTCTCTGTCTGTCCCGCTTCTGTCTACGTGTCCCTCCCCACAAAGCGCAGCTGCCACGGAGCTTCTCCCAACATCCCCTCATTCACCATCTGCCAAAGAAAAGCACCTGAAATCTCAATAGCCAGCCCAATTTTGCTTCTACAGGAATCTGAGATGACAGTCCTAACACATCGGCCCGGTGAGGTTCTCTAGGCCTTACACCAAGTGGGGAGTGACAGAGAGATGATAAATGCAGTAGAAATTTCAGATCAATTTTATTCAACAACGAGCCAAATCAATCGTCTCCTTGGAAGAGACTTCTTAAATGTCAGTTCACACTGGGTGCCAGAAAACAAAAACGATAAAAGCCTGCTCCGTCCAGCTGAGCTCCTGTAACTTTATGAATTGACGGGCACTGTCGGAGAGGCTGGCAACGTCCCAGGCACATGTAGCTTGATGGTAACGAGCTGGAGTTTCAGAGCAAGAACCGCAAACCTCTAGAGACGATGATTCTCAAAAACTGAAAAGGTGCAAAACTATCTGCAAAACAGAATTCTTGATGAAAAAAAAGAAAATGGGGAAATAAAGGATTTGTGCCTCCAACTTCCTGAGCAAGAAAGAGGCCTGCTGAATCACAGGAGGAAAAGGCACGCTACTGACGCTGCTTATTCCAAACACGACATTCCGCCAGCAGCTGGACTTTCCCTTAGATTTATTTCGGCATACAGAACTCAGGGCAATGCAGGGTCAAACGGCAGGAAAAGTAGTCCCAGAAACCAAGACCCAGCAGCCCTAGCAAAAGGCTCTCTTGCCAGGCAGCTGGGTTTAGCAGCTCGGGCTGTCCCTCCTCTGCAGGTAGCTCCCAAAAGGCTGCTGGCTTCTGCCAATTCCCAGCTGCCTTTGGCTTCTTTGCCGATTTGAGGATTCTATGGATGTGGATGATTAGCTGCAACTTGTTCAGAACACGCAAAGCAGTGGGAAGTCTTCGTCCCCGTCTCCCTGGATGGCACATTCCTGTACCCGATGTCCTTCCTGCTGCTGCTGTGGTCACGGGACGCCTAACGGATATCTCAAACATGACCTGGCCAGAACCACCCTGACTCTCCACTCCTCCCCTGCAGTCTTCCACTCCCCTCCATCCTTCTCTCATTTCAGTAACCCCTAACACCATCTCCCCACAGTCGCTCAAGTGGAAAATCTAAGCACTAGGTCTCCTTCCCTCAGAGTCCACCCCCATCCCATCACCAAGACAGAGAGACCCTCTTCCAGTACCTGTTCCAAACACAACTACTCGCCTCCATTTCCACTGCTACCTACTGGTGGCTCCTTTGCCACCATCGTGGTACGGACTTCTGTGGCCGCCTCCTCACAGGATGCCCCGGACTCTCCTTCTCCCTCCACCATCCATTTGGCAGCCAATCTTTCAACACGACGTGTGCCAAGCCTCTCTTCTGCCTCACCACAGTGCTCCCAACACTGCTGCCATGCTGGCCCCCCTTTATGTATTTGAATGAATGGAGCCGACTCCCCCCTTGGGTAGAGAACTGACTGCCCCATCTCTTTGGAAAGCTCTTTCTCAGTAAATGACTGACAGTTCCCTCTTCCTCATGAGGCATCCCAGACCCACCGGCCTGAAGTCATCACCCGGCACCTCCATCACATCCTCCTACCTCAATTACCTAAAGAGTTCTTGCCGTTATCTGATATTATCTTGTTTATTTAATCGCTTTGTCTGTTTCCATTAGAGTATTCTGTCTTTTCATCGCTGCACTCCCAGTGCCTAGAACAATGCTTGCACACAGGGCACACTTAATAAATATTGCTGACTAAATCAATATCTTCATCCCTTTGATAAATGACAATCAATGATGACCTAGGGTACTGTGCTCTGTACTGAGAGGGATGAGGAAGAATGTGATGGCCTCGATCTTAAACAGTCACTGCTTGAAAACCACGTGTGGTAAGAATTAGGCTGGTCAGATTCGTGTCTGCTGAAGAATGCTCTTGAAAGGGAATCGTTTTATCCGCACACATTCCTGCGAGCTCTGCCTTCTTTTGGAACACTATCAGTCTTGCCTCAAATTATAAAATGAGGCTGGGCACAGTAGATCCTGCACATAACCCCAGCACTTTGGGAGACTGAGGCAGGTGGATCACCTGAGGTTTGGAGTTTGACACCAGTCTAGCCAACGTGGTAAAACCCTATCTCTACTAAAAATACAAAATTAGCCAGGTGTGGTGGTGCATGCTTGTAATCCCAGCTATTCAGGAGGCTGAGGCAGGAGAATCGCTTGAACCTGAGAGGTGGAGGTTGCAGTGAGCCAAGACTGCATCGCTGCACTCCAACCTGGGTGACAGAGAAAGACTCTGTTGCCAAAGAGAAAAGGAAAAAATATATATAAAATGCGTAGAAGTTAAGATGTGATGATGGTGACAGTGATGATGACAATGATGGTGATGACAGTTACCATTTGCAATGTCCCTACTGGATCCCAGCTACTCTAGTATAATACTGCTTATCCTCAGAACAACTCTGGCCAAGTGAGCATTAGAGTTCTCACTGTAAGAGGGGAATTAATGGCAACACAAAGGTAACAAGTAGCTGGCCTGTCACAGCAAGTGGCAGGATGATGGTGGAAGCCAGGTCTGATTCAACAGTCACACTTCTGCCACTTGACCACACTGTCAAAAGAACTGACCTCCTTGCCTGCCAAATCCACCACCCACAGTGGCAGCGAAGATAAACTCTGAGTTGACATGTTGGTTTCATAGAAGAGATTCACATTCAAAACAGTCCATGACGTGACATATAAGATGGGAAATATGATATTCACAGGGGATAAGCCGAGGATTTGCTTCATATCACAACCTTAAAGAAACCAGGCTTTTGGGAAAACGGTCCTTCCCTCCATGTTTGACAGCAGGGTTGGGAGAGAGGAAGGTTAGACTGTTCGATACGGAACAGACGCTGGTCAGGTAAACATGAGGAACGTGTTGGCGTCAGCGGAGCACATTCATTTTCTCCTCTCCTCTGTACTCTGTAGCAAAAAGTACACAGTTTCTAAACCACTAACCTTGTGAGTTCTTCTTGGAGTTGTGTGTGGTCAGGCGGAAAGAATTTCACCACAAACCTAACAACAACATGTTTTGGCCCTAAAGAAGAAGAAAAAGAAGTAAAGCATTTATTGATTTGTGTTTCAAATGCCATTAAAGAAAAACACTTTACAAATACCAATAATGCCTCTCATTCCAAGCTCCCAAAAGCATATCTGCCAATCTCGAACTCACTCAAAAACTGGCCAAGTTCAGCTACTAATCCACACTTCCATATTGGGGGAAAAGAGAGATTTGCTTTTAAAAAATACTATGACAAAAGTACTACAATGAGATAGTAAACTTTTTCTCTAGAGACTTAAATTATACCTAGGTTTTTAAAAATAAAGTCATTTGTCTTCAAAAATGTGTCTCATTGGCTAATTTTACCCAAATAATGAAAATGTACATCAGTTATCCAATTCATTAAATGTAAGTATTTCTAAGGTACAGTTGCTAAGGTGTTCATCAAATATGCTTCCAGCATCTTGGTGTGCTTCTGAGCTCTGGGGAGAAAATATATACAAGGCCGGGCGTGGTGCCTCACACCTGTAATCCCAGCACTTTGGGAGGCCAAGGCAGGTGGATCACCTGAGGTCAGGAGTTCAAGACCAGCCTGGGCAACATGGTGAAACCCCGTCTCTACTAACAGTACAAAAAAATTAGCTAGGCGCGGTGGTGCATGACTGTATGCCCAGCTACTTGGGAGGCTGCGGCAGGAGAATCGCTCGAGCTCAGGAGGCAGAGGTTGTAGTGAGCCGAGATTGTATCACTGTACTGCAGCCCGGTGACAAAACCAGACTCCATCTCAAAAAAAAAAAAGGAAACATACGTAAGACATGGCCCAGCTTCGTCTCAGCCAGCCCAGCTAAAGCCTTATAATTGTCTTATAAACCCTCTTGCCAATGAGTTAAGACATAATCAGGAAGTAGATAGGGACTGAAGGGAAGGAGAGATTGAATAAGATGAGTAACTTTCCAGATTTAAAAAAAGAGAGAGAAAGAAAACAGAACAAACAGATTACAAAATAATCTGTGGCCAGTCGCAGTGGCTCACACTTGTAATGCCAGCAATTCGGGAGGCTGAGGTGGGCGGATCACCTGAGGCCACGAGTTGGAGACTAGCCTGGCCAAGATGGCAAAACCCTGTCACTACTAAAAATACAAAAATCAGCCAGGCATGGTGGTGGGCGCCTGTAACCCCAGCCACTCAGGAGGCTGAGGCACGAGAGTCGCTTGAACTTGGGAAGCGGTGATTGCAGTGAGATGAGATGGCACCACTGTACTCCACCCTGGGCGACAGAGCAAGACTCCATCTCAAAAATAATCATCATCATCACCATCACCATCTGTGATTTGGGTTGGGAGCTTTTGTTTTGGTGTGTAAGCTACAATGTAAGCCATCTTAAAAGGTCTGCCATTTGGAATGACAGCAATACATTTATGCTCTACGAAACATAAGTTACTACAATGAAATCCAAATTTTAACAGCAATGTTACAAAAGCAGAAAAATGTCTCTTTTACTTTTCATGATCATATACAAATAGCAATTCTGTGTTATTCCTGTGATCACATATTCAAGTTTAGAAAAAAGCAAAAAGGACATAAAGATGTTCACAACATGTACAAAACTGGGAGAAAAAAAACAAGGCATGAAAATTAACAAACTCCTGCGTGTTAATTCTGGAGCACAAAATAACAGCAGCCAAATGAGGAAGATGAGAAGGCTGTGCACTTACTCTCCGCAAGTTTCATGGAGAAGCTACTCAGATTCTTAGAAAACTTGAAACCAGGAAGATGCAAGTACTCAATGCCAAGTGACAGCTTTGTCACACATGGCCTGCCACAGCATACGGAGGAGACAAACTGCACTAATGCTCCAGCTCTGACCCAACCACAGACAACTCTGTCTTCAGGTCTGCGCCAAAGACATACCTGCCCACTATTAGCAGTTCCCTTTGAGCAGGCAACAAACGTCAATCTTCTAGACTCTATGTTACCTTCCCCCTCAACATTAGTCATTGCCTGCCAGCCATGCTTACGACACCCAGCAAACATTAAATGATGGCCATTTCATTGTCGGCATAAATAATTGCTTCATTGAAATTGTAGATGATCAACACCAATTTCAATTGCGCACGGGCCACGCAGACATTGTGCTGTGTGTTTATTACATCCCCGTAAACTGCTGTAAGTGGCCCAGTGGGGTTTCTTAGTCGAACATACAAACGATCCCACAGGCATTGTAAGCCTCATGCTCCACGAAAAGGATACAGTATTCTCAGAGTTTTGTCCAGACTCTACTGTGAAGGGCCATTTGGGATGACACTGAGACCAGAGTTTGATGCTGAATTTTAACTCAAAGCATAGAAAGGGGAAGACACAGTAAGAGAGACAAAAAGCAAGCATTCCCTTTGTTCCTCCCCTGCACATTCCTTAATCTTTTCTTTCCAACACAGTCTAAATGCATATATGTCAGGCTCCCTTCAGGGTTCTACTTGCTACTCAGAAACACACACACAAACACACACATGCACACACACACACACACATGCACACACACACATGCACACACATACACACATGCACACATTCACACACATGCATACACATATACACACATGCACACACACACATATACACATACACACATGCACACACACATATACACACATATGCATACACACATACAGACATGCACACACACACACACATGCACACACATATACACACATGCACACACATATACACACATGCCCACACACTTTCGACCACCCTTTTCCCCAAACGATACTTGCATTCTGATTTCACAGGCTTTGAAAAGGATCAAAACCCTAAAAACCATTTTATGAATAAATGGCTCCACCTCTGCCCTTCGAAAGTGACAGAAAGGAACAATGGCATAGACAAGACAAGCTCAATTATTCTGGGGTTTAAGATAACAGCAGGCTTCAGTTGTTAATCAAATGGTATTTTAAAACTGCAGAAGACACACATTTCAATAGTACACGGATTAGTGGGTGATGAAAAGCAATTATGGGGTAGAAGAATGTGTGTTTCTAGTGCTTCATGCCACAGGGCAAGAGATGTCTAGACATGAAGCTGTCCGGATTCAGATTTCACATCGCTATGAAATGTATGGCATATACTTACTTCTGATTTGTTTCACAATGGGTTTTAGGAGATCCAGCCACACCTAAAAGGGAGAAAAGAACACATTGAGACCTAAGTTCTCAATCAAAGAGTCCACGTGTTTTGAGATTTTGTTTAAAGCTGTTTCAAACCAAAATATTTTTGAGGATATGAGACTGTTTGTTCCTTTTTTCTCCAGAATGTCGTATCCTACCTTGTCTACCACTTTTATAGAACAGATCCTAATTTGCTAATATTATCCCTGAGCTTAAAAAAATTAAAATCTCTCCTAGACTGATACACATGGTTAACTAAGAATTTTTCTCCTCTCATTTATACTTTTATCCTACTTACCTATTTGGAAAATATTAATGATTTCATGTCTCACTACTAGCTGAGTGAAATACACACATTCCTTACTGAAACAGAATACACAGAGATGTGAGTGTCTAGAACAGCACATCTTTGACGGATGTGGAAAGGGAATGAATATTTACAGACCACCACCTTTGCACCATGCTACTGACCTCTCCAAACAAGGCAGAGGGATTCGTGTTACCCAGGAATGACATCTGAGACTTGCAGGGGCTCATTTGTCTAGGTCCCTCAGCCAGACAGTGGTATTGCCAGGACTGAAATCAGCCCTGTCGGCTTCAAAGCCCAGACTATTTTCACACATCTGCTTCCTGGCACACAGTTTGAGCGGCAAAATTTTCCAGGAAGAGCGAAACCTGCTGCCCTTATTAATAAAATGTAAGTTGACCTTATTATCCTATTTCACATGCTTTTTTTTCCTTTAATCTCCCCCTTGAATTTCCAGTCATTTGAAAAGGTTCCACAGAAGCTCATATTTGCATATACGACAAAACTAAGTTAATGTGCTTAATATAAAGAGGGTATATAAGTAAATATGAAAACGAGAAACAGCCCTTTAGGAAACCATGCAGAGAACCACAGATCATTTACAAAGAGAAAATGCCAACAGCTAACAGAAAACTGTTGACGCCCAGGAGTAACCTGCACTAGAAATGCAAATTAAAACAATTAAATACCATTTCTACTCATTAAATTTCCATCTAGATATAGCTGTACATACACTTACTTGGGTGTTTCTATTTTATAATATTCAAAGTTCACTAGGGTTCAGGGAAGCAGGCACTATCTTACTGTGCTAATGGATGTATGGATAGTACGATGTTTCCGGAGACTTATTAGAGAATAAGGAGCTAAGGCCTAAAAAGTATTACCCAGCCATTTCACTTCAGGAAATTACGCATTTCTGCACACACAAGGAATACTAATTGCAGCATTTTTATAACAGTAAACACTTTTACAGTAACCTAAATAGAATAATGTACATCGATGATACATTACCATGCCGGTATTAAAAATCAAGAGACAGGAGCCACAAAAGAGCCTGGGCCTTTATTGAGATTTCCATGGCAGAGCAAGGCAGGGTACACAGTTCAGGACTGGCTCATTGGAATAATTGCGGCAGTCTCTTAATTATAGGGGTGCTCTGCAGTTGCCTATTACCAGGCTCTGAGATGCTTCAGACAGAGGAACAACGCTCCCAGGGATGAGTAGGTCAGATAAAGGAGGCAATCCTGGATTGGTTTGCTTGTATGTCAAAGGTGGTCCTCCCAGCTGGGACCCCCACGCTCTAAGAACTGGCTAGCGCTGGGAGCTGCGGTCTCTTCTTAACCAGAAAGGTTTTTTAAAGATGTCACAACACCACGATATGCAGAAAATTCTACATATATGCAATATGCATGGGAGGAGCAGAGGTAGGGAGCAAGCTTCCCTGAAAGGGAAGATCTGAAAGGGAAGGAAGGCTGAGATCTGAACGGGAAGGATGAGATCTGAAAGGGAAGGAAGGCAAGCAGAATCTATGAAGACAGACAGTAAAATCCCTGGCCCTGATGCCCAAGGGGGATGATCATCATGGCTGCAGAGCAGGGCCGGTGGGTCAGGAAGACGCTTGACCCCCCAAGGCCACATTCAAATGCTTTTCCTTCTTCTAAGAGCAATGGGAAGGATCTTCCCCATGGGGCTGACACGATTAGTTCTGTATTTTTAAAAGATAAGTCTGGCAGCGTGAGGACAGGTTAGAAGGAGCAAGAATGGATGCAGGTTGAGCTGCTGGCAATTGTCCAGGCAAGACAGGATGGTATTTTGGACGAGAATGGCAGAAGTAGAACTTGAGAAAGTAGGTGGATGCTAGAACAATTTAAGAGGTAAAAACCAGTGGAACCCACTGATGACCAGGGAAGGAAGGTGACAATAACCGGAATGACACTGAGATTTCTGCAGCGGGCATCTGGGCAGACACTGGTGCCATCTCCAGAGATAGGAAGCACTGCGGATGACTGAGACTGATGGGTTCTAGCCATGTTAAGTATCTGAGGTACCCTTGGGTCATACAGGAAGAGACAGCATACAGACAATGACATATATTCATCTGGAGCTCAGAGGAGACGCCTGGGCAAGACTCCTCACATTTAGAAGTCGCCACCACCCTGACTCCATGGATGCTGATGGCCAGTGGAGAGTCTAAAGAATCAAAATGTGTGAGTGTTGGCCAACACCTCCACCACGGCCAGCCAGGCAGGAGCAGAGGAGGCTAGAAGGAAAGGAAGGAGAGAACTGTCATGGACATCATGGGATGATGGTGTTTCGCAAAGGAAGGATACTGAGAACTGTTGAAAATTCACAGATGAGAACTAGTCCTTGATTTGGTAACTCAGTGGGTCACTTGACTCACTGATGGGTCTGAATGTCTGGTGGGTGGGGAAGAGGATGAACGGCTTCATCAAGAAACTTGACTGTGAAGGAAGAGGCAACAGAATAGAGGGTGGATGGCTGGGGAATCAGGGAAGGGTACTTTTCACTTAATTATTTTGTTGTTGAGGCAGAGTCTCACTCTGTCACCCAGACAGGAGTGCAGTGGCGCAGCCTCAATTTCCCAGCCTCAGGCAATCCTCCCATCTCAGCCTCCCGGGTAGCTGGGACTACAGGCACATGCCACCATGCCCAGAAAACTTTTGTATTTTTTGTAGAGACAGAGTTTTGCAATGTTGCCCAGGCTGGTCTTGAAATCCTGGGCTTGAGCAATCCACCTGCCTCGGCTTCCCAAAATGCTGGGATTACAGACGTAAGCCCCCGTGCCCAGCCCGTTTACTTGTTTGTAATTGGAATGACCTGGGTGTATTTAAGAAAGGGAGGGGGTGAAAATGGGGGCAAGACGGGATGACCAACGTCCAGAGAGATCCAAGATGATGCGAAGACATAGCTCTAAACCAGGGTACTTAGGATGGAAACAGCAGCTCTCCCACTGTGAGAGAGACAGGGAGAGGCTAATGACAGACCCAGGGAGGTTCACATTTCTGCGTTAGGAAAGTAAGAAAATTCCTCTCTGATGCCTTCTGTTTCCCTTGTAAAATCAGAAGGCTGGAGGATTGAGGAGCGTGGAGAAGTTTCCAAACAGTCATGCTGCCTGGGAGTGTGATTTCACCAGAGCCCCCAGGGAGCCTGCTGTCCTGGCCACTGAGCTCTCTCGCCACTGCCAGGTGGCCACAGAGCCTGCCTCAGCTTCTGCAAACTGCCCAGGGCGAATCAGTGATGCTTTGGCAATGTGGTTGCCTAGTTTACGAATTGTTTTTAAACATGTCTCCTCTGTTTCTGGCATTTCTGTGGAAAGCATCAAATACACGTGCCGATGTGAGCCAAGGGAGCATGTGGTTTCATAACACGTGGGGCTGGGAGTGTAAGATGGGCCAGGGTAACTCAGCCTGCTCAGCAGCTCCACAGCAGGAGCACTGCAAGGTGCCAATCACATCCCAAGCCAACCAGGCTGGGTGAGGATGCATGGCCTTCAAGGACCTGTTTTCCAGCCAGATTGATATCTGCAGAGCTGAGGGAAAGAGTCTGGAGCGTGTAGGACTTAAACCATTATAAATGGATGAGCTGGGAGCAGCAAGAGGAAAGAGGTTGCCACTCAACTGCAGTGAAAGCACTGGCCTTTGCTACACAGGAGGGACATGGGGAGGCGAGCAGAGCCGGACCAGGTCATCCTGGGCGAGTCACTTGTTCCCACATCCTAAGCACACAGAAACCAGTTCCAGATGAGTCAAAAGTTAACAAAGACACCATAAGCTTTCTTTCCCTGCCAACGGATCTCTAGAGGGTCAGATTTGTTATGACCTCTTTAACCCCAAACCCCGACCCCTTCAACCAAACCGCACCTTCCTTCTCCCTGAAATCCATGCTGCTGGTCTCTTACCTACATTCCACAGGGCCTGATTGGAAAAGCATCTGGTTGAAATGAATGGACCTCTAGAGAAATCTCATTCCCCATCAGCAGGATTCCAAGCTGCACCTGCTTACTGAATCCAGACGCTTCTGCCAGAGTTTGAAGGCCTACTGTATTTATCAGATTGCTGAGGCTGCCATAATGCAGGACCACAGACTGGATGGCCTAAACTACAGAAACTTATTCCTCCAGTGTTCTGCAGGCTCAAGGTGCCAACAGCTGTGGGTTCTCCTAGAGCCTCCTCTCCCTGGCTTCCAGAGGGCCGCCACCTCGCTGCACCCTCACTGGGTCTTTCCTCTGTGGGAGCATTTCCAGGTCTGTGTCCAAGTGGCCTCTTTCAAGGAGCAGAGCCCACACCAAGAGCCTCGTTTTAACCTAATTACCTCTTTAGAGACTTAAGCTGGGCACTCATGCCTGTAATCCCAGCACTTTGAGAGACCGAGGTGGGTGAATCACCTGAGGTCAGGAGTTTGAGACCACCCTGGCCAACAGGGTGAAACCCCATCTCTACTAAAAGTACAAAAATTAGCCGGACATGGTGTCATATGCCTGTTGTCCCAGCTACTCTGGAGGCTGAGGCAGGAGAATTGCTTAAACCCAGGAGACGGAGGTTGCAGTGAGCCAAGACCATGCCACTGCACTCCAGCCTGGGCGACAGAGGGAGACTCCAAAAAAAAAAAAAAAAAAAAAAAAAAAAAAAAAGAGAAGCAATCTCTGAATACACTCACATTCCGAGGAATTCAGGGTTAGGGTTTCAACACACAAATTTTGGAAGGGACAAAATTCAGCCTGTAGCACTGTTCTTCCACAATTCAGCAGTAATATCACCTTTGAGCCCATCTTGCTACGTTTCAATCAGGCATCTGTTTTCCTCCAACCCTGTTTGTCTCTGATCCCTGTTAACGCTACTTTCCCTGTTTGGAACACACGTGTGTGCTTTGCACTGAAATACACTCTGAGAAACGCATCATTAGGCAATCTCGGCATTGCGTGAGCATCACAGAGTGAGCTTCCACACACCTAGATGCCATGGCCTACGGCTCACCCAGGCCAGGTACAGCCTACTGTCAGGCAGAAACCTGCGAAGCCCATTACGTGCTGAATACTGAAGGCAATTCCAACCTGTGCATCTAAACACAGAAAAGGTGCAGTGAAGATCCAGGATTATAGTCCCAGGGGACCACCACCGCACATGCAGTCTGCTGTCTGCAATGTCAGTATGTGGCGCGTGGCTATACTCTCAGGTGAGAGGAGGCTGATGGCGGTGTATCAAAGGCAGGACAAGAGGAATCACTATCCCCAAAGCTCTTCTCCTCTTTCTCAAAACATCCTTTTTTTCTCCCTATTATTTTGGTGAGTGATGTTTTAGATGGATTTCATAAGCCATGGGAATGTTTGAGGTGTTTTAGAAAGGGTCTTATTAAGTGATAATCAGTTACTTGACATTAGGAAAGGGGCAGGGAAGGGACTAGTATTTCTTGAGCAACCACTGTGTGCCAGGCACTAGGTAAGTGCTTCACATCTTAAATACTTATACACTAAATAACAATTTAAAAATACATGCTGAGGAAACTGACAAGACTGCAGGGAGAAACGGTCATGCGCCGCATACTGACATTTCGGTTAAGAACAGGCGCATAATACAACAGTGGTATTATATTAGAATCTCGTATTTTTGCTGCACCTTTTTTAGTTTAGAAACACAAATACCATTATAACTCCCTACTGTATTCAGCACAGTAATATGCTATAGAGACAACAGTATAGCCTAGGTGTGCAGTACGCTACAACATCTAGGTTTGTGTAAGTCCACTCTGTGATGTTCGCACAATAAAATTGCCTAAAAATGCATTTCTCAGAACTTATAGCCATCATTAAGGGACGCGTGACTGTAGACATATCAACAATTATAATTAGAGAATTTAATATTTCCTTTTCCATAATACATAGGCAGAAAATAAATAATAGATTTGAACCACACTGTCAACCAACATAACCTCATTGACATATACTGAATATTCTACCAAACACAGTACATACTGTCTTTTCAAGTATACATAAAAAACTTACCAAAACAAGTCTATTCTGGACCATAAAACAAATATCAGAAAATGATTCTGAAAGCTTCATGTCATACAAACTACCATTTCTGACCACTATGGGATTAAATTGTAAAGCAACATCTGAAGAATTTGTGAAAAATCCCCCATAGATTTGAAAACTAAATACCATACTTTTAAATAAAGAAGAAACCAAGGGGAAATGAGAAGTATTGAAAATGAAAACACAATTTGTGGATGCCACACAAAAAAATCAAACTTTGTGGGATGCCATGAAAAACCCTATTAATTAAAAAAAAAAAAAAAAAAAAAAAGAATCTATTGGCCAGGCACCGTGGCTCACGCCTGTAATCCCAGCACTTTGGGAGACCAAGGTGAGCGGATCATGGGGTCAGGAGATTGAGACCATCCTGGCTAACATGGTGAAATCCCGTCTCTACAAAAAGTACCAAAAAATTAGCTGGGTGTGGCGGCAGGTGACTGTAATCCCAGTTACTTGGGAGGCTGAGGCAGGAGAATTGCTTGAACCCAGGAGGTGGAGGGTGCAGTGAGCCAAGAACGCAGCACTGCCCTCCAGCCTGGGTGACAGAGCCAGACTTGGTCTCAAAATAATAATTAATAATAATAATAAGTCTGTTACAATTTAAACATATGTAATCTAGGAAATTAGATAAATAAGCAAAATTTTTAAAAATATGTTTTTACTATTAGGAGATCATTGTTACCACTCTAGGGAAGTGGTTCTCAAAGTTGAACATGTATTAAAATTGCCCTAAGTAAGGGCTTGGTAAATTATGCGCCACCAGGCCCTGTTCCTAGAGCTCCTAATCAGGGGTGAGGCCTGAGAATGTGCATTCCTAGCCAGTTCCCAGGTGATGTGGATGCTGCTTGTTGGTCTAGGGACCATGCTTTAAGAACCACTGCTTTACTACATATATTTCCCGACCTCTCATGATACGTGATACATGTGAATATAAACATTCATATAGTTTTTACAAATCAAAATGAGATTTTTTTATTTTTTTGAGACAGGATCTCATTCTATCACCCAGGCTGTAGTGCAGTGGTGCGATCTTGGCTCACTGAAACCCCTACCTTGTGGGCTCAAGCGATCCTCCTGCCTCAGCCCCCTCAAGTAGCTGAGACTACAGATGCGAGCCACCATGCCTGGCTAATTTTTGTATTATTTGCAGAGGGGGGTTTCACCATGTTTCCCAGGCTGGTTTTGAACTCTTGAGCTCAAGTGATCCACATGCCTCAGCCACCCAAAGTGCTAGGATTACAGGCGTGAGACATCTTGCCTGGTCACCAAAATGAAATTAAAAAAAAAATTTATTTTCATAATATATTTTATTTAACCCCATCAGTATAAAATATTACCAATTAAATATGTAATCAATACAAAAACATTAGGAGGATATTTTGCTTTCTTTGCTACTCTGTGGAATCCCACGTCTATTTTATGCCTAGATGACATTTCAACTTCCACTAGCTATGTTTCAAGTGCTCATTACCTAGAGCTTAAGAACTCTGTATAAATGAAAACGTAATTTTGTGTAAGACTTCTTTCACTCTACATAATGTAGTATACCATGGTCTGTTAATCCAGTCTTCTCTTAATGGGTACATGTGCAATTTCTAGTTTGAGGTTATGAATACAAATGCAAAGACTACTCTTATACACTTATATGAATGGACATATGCTTTCATTTCTCTTACATAAATACTTAGACATGAAATTGCTGTGTCAAAAAAATTGGTTTATATTTAGTTTAATAAGAATCCTACCAAACTCTTTTCAAAATTGTTTTTATCAGCTACTTCTTTTTTCAAAGATTTGTACCTCTCCATTTTGTAAACTTTCCTCTCATCAAATACTCAGGCAATATTCAAATTCCTCCAATTAACTAAAGAATATCCTTACTGATGGTCTGTCAAAACTCATGTAAACCAGGACCGTGTTTCCTATCTGGTTATGTCATCGAAGTCTATTTTATTTTTTTGAGACAGATTATCACTCTGTCGCCAGGTGCCAGGCTGGAGTGCAATGGCGTGATCTCAGCCCACTGTAAACTCCGCCTCCCAGGTTCAAGCAATTCTCTTGCCTCAGCCTCCTGAGTAGCTGGGACTACAGGCATGCGCCACCACACCCAGCTAATTTTTGTATTTTCAGTAGAGACAGTGTTTCACCATGTTGACCAGGATGGTCTCGATCTCTTGACCTCGTAATCCACCTGCCTCGGCCTCCCAAAGTGCTGGGATTACAGGCGTGAGCCACCGCGCTCGGCCAAAGTATCTTTTGATCTATCCTACTACCTACCCCTATATTCCCTTTTTGACAACACTAACATGGTGAAGGAATCTGTTCAATATAATTTGAACTGAAAACTGCAGAATACGTTTTTATGTATTTACAGAAAAAGCTTTAAGTGAAAAAGTAATTAAAGACACATCTGTAAACCAAACTACAAAATCAAATGCAGGCTATCCCTAAGCCCTTGGGTACTGCATTCTTTAAGCAGGCTTTGGTATTCCAGATACAGGTGAAGGGAAGTTCTGGAATCAAACCAAGACAATATTACAATGCAGTGTGTGGGGTTTCAGGGAGCCTTAACTTGAAGAGAAATTTTAATATCTGCAATCTTTACTTCTTAACCAGGATTCAGCAGTAGACCTCAGGCATGGTCCTTGTAAAACATCAATTACTCAGTTTAAGCTGTTTTAAAATCATTTGTTTAATTTTCATTAGCTTCAAAAGATTCATTTCAAAAGATTTTACATGGGTATTATGGTTAATTGAACTTTTAAAAACTGTGGTAAGATGACTTAACATGAGATCTACCCTCTCAAAATTCTAAGCATGCCACACAGTGTTGTTAACTACAGATAAAATGCTATGCAACCTTTTAAACTATCATTTGCTTATTCTGTTTTATACCGTTTTCCTTTTCACCCTTTAAAAAATACTTACTATTAAACAGATGCTTAAAACTGAACAAAGCGGGCTGGGCACGGTGCCTCACGCCTGTAATCCCAGCACTACAGGAGGCTGAGGCAGACAGATCACCTGAGGTCGAGAATTCGAGACCAGCCTGACCAACATGGAAAAACCCCATCTCTACTAAAAATACAAAATTAGCCAGGCATGGTGGCACATGCCTGTAATTCCAGCTACTTGGGAGGCTGTCGCAGGAGAATTGCTTGAATCCAGGAGGCAGAGATTGCAGTGAGCCAAGATCGGGCCATTGCACTCCAGCCTGGGCAACAAAAGCAAAACTGTCTCAAAAAATAACAAAACTGCACAAATCAAATGTATAGCTTGGTGAATTATTAGATGGTAAACGCTCTTGTATCCATCACCTAAATCAAGAAATCAAACTCTGCTGGGTCAACTCCTGTCAAACTCAACTTGTGCCCTCTACAGGTAACCATTATGCAGCATTTCACAGTAACTGCCTAAATTTGTAAATGATTTATTTTGCCAAATGATGTATCTTTTCACACTAGAGTTTAGTCCTAAGACTAAACCACCCTAGTCTTAAGACTCATGAGTTGTTCAGCACCATCCCCTTGGGTAGTTAAGTATGTCTTCACAGTTCATAGGAGATCTGGTTGTTTACAAGTGTGTGGTGTCCCCGTCCCTGCCCGACCCCCGCCGCCACCCAAAATTGCTTAGTCTCTAACTTTAAGACTAAACTCTAGTGTATAAAGATGCACCATTAGGTGAAATAAAACGTTACTCTGAAAATACACGCAGTTACTCTGAAACTCTGCATAGAGGTTACTTGTAGAGGGCAGGGGTTTATGCTGTTTAATCTACAGCTTCCTCTTCCATCTCTTTCCTTTCCTGACTGTTGAGGTGCAGGGTTTCCTGGAGTTGGGATTTTGCCGACTGCATGCTCACTGTATTATTCAACATCGAAATCTTCTCTCTACCTTCTGCAGTTTGGAAGCTGGATCCAACTGGGTCCTCTGGCAGGGCCAAATGTGGTGTCTCAGGAAGAACACATTTAAGTCTCTGTTTTTAAAATATCACTATGACCTTGATGCTTTTCTGCTACTCATTTTTATGTGAAACTTGTTTCCTAACCTATTTAGAAGCAGGTATGGATCCGGATAGCTTTTCAGATCTCTCAGAGCGTCCCCATCTATTGCTTTTGTACGGTCCTGAAAACTGGGGAGGCGTGCTTTCTCAGCTTTCCTGGCTCCATTTCCCTCCCCTTCTCTGTCATTTCTCTCTGTTGTCCCAACTCAGCACCATCTGGGCTCCCTTCTCCGTCGTCTCCCTTGGGTGGTGGCCTGTCTCAAGGGGCAGTTCCTGGTCACTGGGCCGCAGCTGCTCTGGCCCTGGAAGGCCTTACCCATTCCAGCTGCCCTTCTCAAACTGCCCCCTGTGATTTCCAGTGGCAATTTGAGGGTTCTCTTCTCCCATCCATCAGAGGCCCTACTGCTTCCTGTTTTCCCTAAGCAGACACCGATGGCGTGCAGGCCTTGGGCTGGCTGATGTTCTGTCTCCAGCTGCTTGTTCTTCGGGATCTAGGACAGGCTGGCATCTAGTTTTGCCACAGATGTTGTCTGTGGGTTTTTTATTTTGCTAAGTAGCTGTCCTGATGTACGACCTTGGGTTGAGAAGATCTAAAACCTAGGCTTCCACCACCACCGCCACCTTCATAGAACCCTATATCCATTTTGAGACATGTTAATATTTCCATGCATTTTTTTCTGTAACCACTGATATGGTTCGGGTATCTGTCCCCTCTAAATCTCACTGAAATGTGATTCCCAGTGTTGGAGGTGGGGACTGGTGGGGGTGGCGGGTCCCTCGTGAGTGGTTCAGCACCATCCCCTTGGGTAATAAGTTTGTCTTCACTCAGAGTTCATGGGCGGTGTGGTGGTTTAGCGTGTGGTGCCCCCAACCCCTTGTTCCCTCTCTCGTACCATGACATCCTGTTCCCAATTTGCCTTCTGCAAAACCCCCCAAGGCCTCACCATGCTTAGAGAGCCTGCAGAATCGTGAGCCAATTAAACCTCTTTTCTTTCTTTTCTTATTTTTATTTTTGAGATGGAGTCTCACTCTGTCGCCAGGCTGGAGTACAGTGGTGTAATCTCGGCTCACTGAAACCTCTGACACCCTGGTTCAAGCAATTCTCCTGCCTCAGCCTCCCAAGTAGCTGGGATTACAGGCATGCGCTACCATGCCCAGCTAATATTTGTATTTTTAGTAGAGATGGTGTTTCACCATGTTGGTCAGGATGGTCTCGATCTCTTGACCTCGTGTTCCGCCTGCCTCGACCTCCCAAAGTGCTGGGATTATAGGCGTGAGCCATTGCGCCCGGCCATAAGCCTCTTTTCTTTATAAATTACCCAGCCTCAGGTATTTCTTTACGGCAACACAAATGCCCTAACACAAGCACGTTTCTTATTCAGATACAATACAGCCAACAGATCAGAAGATCGCTGCACTCAGAAGAGAGTTTATTATTCACAGTTCCCAAGAGGAGGGGGCCCCCCACTCCACAGGGAGTACCAGGGCTGGTCCTGAGGCAGAGGGACAGGGGGAGGGGGAACAAGGGCAGGAGTCTTTACCATCGCTTCCATGGGGAAGCGAGGCAGGGCAGGGTAAGCAGGTTCAGCACTGGCTGATCTGCACCATTTCTGTGGGCTCTGGCTGGGGGAACCTGGCCCTAGAGTGACTCTAAGGCAGCGGATTGTTGCCTCCCGGTGTGTGAGAACGAGCAGGAAGGAGGTGGCTGGCTTGGGCTCTGGACTGGTTAACTGGTAAATAACAGGGACATGCACAGGGAGCCATTTGCCATCTCTAAGAACTGGTAAGCCCGGGGTGGGGGAAGTCGCTCCCCTAGTCAACAAGGCCTCAGGTATCCGAGAGTACAGAGGGAAGAGATCAGGAGTGGCCAGGGGCTCGCAAGGAGAGCAGGAGGAACTGGAGCACAGGGAGGGACTGGGGCCGTCACACAGCTCTGTGTAATGCTGTCGTGGTAGACGCATGTCTGGACACATGTGTCAAGACCCAAAGAGTGTACAGCAGCAAGAGTGAAACATCATGTCAAGTCTGGACCGCAGTGAATGAGTGAATGATACTGGATGGACGTTGGCCCATCAGCGAGGCCACGCAGGCCACACTAAGGCACGGTGTCAGGAACAGGGGACACTATGGAGGGACAGAGCGGGAGCAGCATATAGGAACCTCTGTGCTTTCTGCTTAATTTTTTGGTAAACTTAACACCACTCTAAAAATATTAAATCTATTAATTAAACAAAACAAAACAACCACCCCCCCCCAAGAAGCCCCCAAAATCATGTATTCTCCTTCCCACTGGAGAGCTGGAACATCACCCATCGCTCTATTTTCAAGGGGCCGGTCGTCCCAGACTCTCTGCTTGAGGGGAGCTTTGCCTCCCCTGGGACGTGCCTGTCAACATAGCCACCATCAGACGGGGCTGCCCCGTGAGGTGACAGAGCCGCTGTACAACCTCACCCCTGCTGGCTTCCCACATCTGCAGGCTGTCCTCGGTCCTGAGACATTCTTCATCCTTTATACCTGCCACCTTCCTCAAAAAGCCCCTCTTCGCCTCAGGCCTTCAGACCCCTAGGAAGAAACGAGGGCAGAGGCTGCGGCTAAGCACAGATGAAGGGGATGTGTCTGACTCTCGCTAGAAACCTCCAGTGAGGGATGCCTGTCATTCTGGCAGCCACCATTTCCATGACCTCCCATCCCTCAAAAGTAGGCCTGCTACTGATAAAGCTCCTCTCCTAGCACAGAGGACAGAAAATGAATGACAAGGTGACAATTTTCTTCCTGGAGCGTCACCAGTATTTATGGATAAGAAATCAGAATTTTTTTATCAGGCTAGTGAGCAATGCCATTTTAATAAGACAGTGGCAGGCCGGCTTCATTGATTTCTGAGTTAGATTGCAAAAATGAAATACAACAGATATCTGAGTGCCTACTATGTGCCATGAGACCTGCTGGGCTCATCATTGTGAAGTATCTGATTAGCCTTCATGAAAACCTTGTAAAATAGTCACTGATTTCTCTCATTTTCTCAGATGAAGTGCAATCTCAAGGAAGTTAATCAACCTAGCAGGTAAATGACAAAGAGAATGTTTAGGCAGATTTACAAGTCCCCATGCAAAGCTTTTCCAGCTATCCTCAATAGGCCAATGAGATAAATCTTCCAGTTACAACTATCTCTCTGCTCTTACGGTTTGTGCAGCTCTTTCAGACAGGAGATCCGAGGCAAGGCAGCCACGTGCGACATAGAGAACGTGAGTTTGGAATGTGTGTGGATCCCAGTTACATACTTCACTGTTAAGGTTTGGGCACATTACTTCTCTGGATTTGCTCACTGTAAAACCTGCGTGATAAAACTCCTACCTACCACAGAGACTGGCTAACTAAGGCACATGGGCCAAATCCGGCCAGCCTCCTGCCTGTTCTGCCACAGGTCGTAGCAGAGACTGGTTTTTACATTTTCAAGTGATTAAAAAAAAACTCAAAAGAATCACATTTTGCGATATGTGAAAACTATATGAAATCCACATCTCCGTGCCCATGAATAAAGTTGCACTGGAACACAGCCACGTCCATTCATTCACATTGTCTATGGCTGTTTCTGTTCTGCGAAGACAGAGTTGAGTGTAACTAAGGCACTTTCCTGGACTCAACTTTAGCCAGCCTCCTCCTCTTCTCCATGAGGCCTGAGCCTCAGGCTTCCGTGCCCAGTTTTAGCAAGAATCCTGCAAAGTCAGTTTCGAGAGAATCCGCTGGTTAGCTCCCAGAGCCTGCCTCCATGGCAGTCTAATGGTTTTCTGGCCCTTTCCCAGCCTTCAGACTGTATGTACCAATTAGCAGGCATATTAAGTACAGGGTCTTGATTCTCAGGATCAGTAGTGTTTCTGCCATGGAAAGCTCAAACCATACTTTTAAACAGCTGATTAAAACACTTTTCTGTTCTGTGGAGTGATCCTTTAGGGGCAGTGCTGGACAACAGCAAGAACAGGACAAGAGCCAAGGACCAGAGCAGGCCAAGCTTGTGTGTCAACACCACAAGGAACTCTTTGAATTGACAAGCCTTGGGACAAGTCTATTTAAGGGTAGAACAAAATTGATTATTTCATAATGGTCACTAGTTTCTTTACAATCTTGAGAAACACATCTTAGATAAGGAAAAACACTTGTTTTCCCCTTAAACTCCTTCACATCCTTACCATGAATAAGGCTCTGACTTGAGTAAATACATGACAGAAATGATGAGAATAAAGACCGAAGGCTGGGCAGAAATTCAAGCTGCCTAAATTCAACAACTTATCACCTAGAGACAAGGATTTACACCCTGACATGCCTGGTGCTTTGGGAAAACCAGTTTCCCACGCATCACACACAGAGAAATGGGTGAACCCAGTTGTTACAAGCCTAGGACTGGGCATTTTTAGACAAACCATGCTTTTTCTCAGGTAGGAAGATGGGTGCAGTCTCCCAAATAAAGACTGGCAGAGGTGACAGTCACACAGTGGTATTAAAAAATAAGTGATGGCACACCCACGTTCATTGCAGCATGGCTCACGATGGCCAAGAGGTGACAGCAACCTAAGTGTCCATCCATGGAGGAATGGATACTGGAGACGTGGTGAATACACACAACGGAAATGGCACTCCGCCTTAAAACCGAGGGAACTCCTGTTGTATGCCACCACGCAGATGAACGTCGAGGACATTATGCTGAGTGAAATAAGCCAGTCACAAAAAGACAAAGACCGCATGATTCCACTTATTTGATGAAGCGTCTAAAGAAGACTCTTACTAACAGAAAGAAGAACAGGGATGGGGAAAGGGAACTGGGGAGTTTTTTAATGGGTATAGAGTTTCCATCTCACAAGATAAAAAAATTCTAGGGATCTACTCTATAAGGAAGTATGTGTGGTTAACACTTCTGAACTATACACGTACAAATAGTTAAGATAATACATTTTATGTTATTTGTTTCTGACCACAAGTTTTAAAATAATGATAACAGTGAAGATGATGACGGTAACAAGTTTCCGTAAATAATGCTTTTGGAACACTTTAATGGATCCCAGACACTGAGCTGCATGCTAAGAGACTGTCAAGCAATGTCTGTGGGTGGAGGGGAAAATCCAGCTGCTGCTGATGACTCTCACAGGGTGAGATGCTCTTCCTCAATCCACACAAGCAAAACTGGCCTGTGGCTCTTCCAAAACAGATTCTGTCAGATGACTCTCTGGTCATCATTTCTGCCACTGTGTTTTCTTTGCATTTTTGGAACTTTCATTGCATTTGGATCTATAACTATTATTGAATCCTGGTCAACAAGGTGAAACCCCGTCTCTACTAAAAATACAAAAATTAGCTGGGCATGGTGGCGCGCACCTGCAGTCCCAGCTACTCGGGAGGCTGAGGCAGGAGAATTGCTTGAACCCAGGAGGCAGAGGTTGCAGTGAGCTGAGATCGTACCACTGCACTCCAGCCTGGGTAACAACAGCGAAACTCTGTCTCAAAACAAAACACAAAAAAAACTATTATTGAAGTTATAGATTTCACATGTTGTAAGTGCAGAGCTCACTGGATTTTTACAAACTGGTTGTTCCCATGGAACCAGCAACCAGATCAAGAAAGAGAACACAGCCGAGACCCTTGCAGCAATCCCTATAACCCCTCTGGTCATTTACACCATCCCCTCTAATATCACAGAGTGATTCTGTCAAAAGAACTGCTTTTTTTTTTTTTTTTTTTTTTTTTTCTTTCTTCTTTTCTGTCTCTTCTTCCCTCCCCTCCCCTCCCCTTTCCTTTCCTTTCTTCGACACAGTTTCACGCTGTCACCCAAACTGGACTGCAGAGGAACGACCTCAGCTCACTGCAACATCTGCCTCCTGGGTTCAAGCGGTTCTGCTGCCTCAGCCTCCCAAGTAGCTGGGATTACAGATGCATGCCACCACACCCAGCAATTTTTGTATTTTTAGTAGGGACAGGGTTTTACTATTTTGGCCAGGCTGGTCTTGAACTCCTGACCATATGTGATCTTCCTGTCTTGGCCTCCCCAAGTGTTGGGATTACAGGCATGAGCCACCACACCTGGCCTCAAAACAACTTTTAAAAATTGAGGTGGGGGAATGAATGAATGAATGAATGAATGAATGAATAAATAAATAAATAAATATATTGAGGTGGGTAGATCACCTGAGGTCAAGAATTTGAGACCAGCCTGGCCAACATGGTAAAACCCTGTCTCGGCTGGGTGTGGTGGCTCACACCTATAATCCCAGCACTTTGGGAGACCGAGGCAGGTGGATCACAGTCAGGAGTTTGAGACCAGCCGGACCAACAAGGTGAAACCTGTCTCTACTAAAAATGCAAAAAATTAGCCAGGCGTGGTGGCGCGTGTCTGTAAACCCAGCTGCTCAGGAGGCTGAGGCAGGAGAATCGCCTGAACCCTGGGGGCAGAGACAGCAATGAGCTGAGATCGCGCCACTGTACTCCAGCCTGGGCAACAGACCAAGAGACTCCGTCTCAAAAACAAACAGACAAACAAAAAACTGTCTCTACTAAAAATACAAAAATTAGCTGGGTGTGGTGGTAGACGCCTGTAATCCCAGCTACTTGGGAAGCTGATGCAGGAGGATCACTTGAACCCAGGAGGCAGAGGCTGGAGTCAGCCAAACTCACACCACTGCACTCCAGCCTGGGCAACAGAGACTCTCCGTCTCAAATAATAATAATTAATAATAATAATAGTTTTCTGCCATTGGCTCAGGCTGGAATTCTGTAATTGACAGACAAGGGAGGGGCATCTGTGGCATTAAGTGGAGACATCAGGCTGGTCTCAAACTCCTGACCTTGTGATCCACCCCGCCTCAGCCTCCTTGTTCTAGACAGAGCCGAGTTTCAATCCCATTTCTTTGCTGTGTGCCTTTGGGAGAAAGACTTAACCTCTTTAGGGCTTAACTTCCTCATGAGCAAAAGGGGATATAAAGCGCCAGTGCAGGAATAGATGAGCCACTGGATGTGAACCCAGCACTGCGTCTGCACTTAGCTCTCTAGAGCCTGTGCGGGCGGACTACGGCTTTCTGTTATACAAAGTTCTGCTGGAACAAAGACACACATTCCTTCTCATATTATCTATGGCTGCTTTTGCACAAGGGGAGACTCGAACAGCTGCAGCAGAGACCGCATGGCCTGTAAGGTACTATCTGCTCCTTTACTAGGAAGGTGTGGCCCCTGCTCCAGAATGTGGGTCACGTGTGCTGCTATACCCACAGGGACTAGAACACTCCAGTACATAAGAAGTACTCATGCAGTGGCCTTTGTGTGATGTGTGATGAATAAACACTTGCTTCTTTAAGTCATCGACAGTGGGTTTTTTTATTTTGCAGTTGAATACATTCCTAAACAATATTATAAGAAAGGAGTGAAATCATAAAAATGAAGCCTGGTAGCAACCTGAAAGAAGTCAGCCCTGCCTGGTACCTAGAAATCAAAATAAGCTTACAAGTTCTAATGAAAGAGAAGCACCCATGGTGAACAGAAAAAAAATTAAACTTGGAGTCAGGAGAACACAGAATCGTAGCTGTGCCGTTAGCTAATTGGTAGATTCAGACATGCGGAAATTCTCGGCATCTTAGTGCCCTCAGCTGTGAAGCCCAAACACCGCTGGCGATTTCTGGTTTGGACAAACAGCTCCTGCAGGACTGGGACTGGACAAGATCGGAGTCAGGAAACCCATCGGGAGCTTCAAGGAGTTCAGGCAGGCACTGAGCAGGGTTGTTGGAAATAATGAGATAACACTATCTTCAGGTGTTTTGAGAATCATCATTTTACCATGAAATAAGGGCGTGAAACAATATTCCACAGAACTTGCTACACTAATTGTTTCCTGGACTCTCTTAAGATGCTGTGTATGCCTAATGAATGGAAACCGAAACTACTTCTTGCTAGCTATCACTTTATCTCACTTTTCATGTGAAGTCTGATGCCACACACAGGGCAGGCACAAAATAATTTTTAGATGAACAGGAGAATGCAGAATGAGATTTGGCAGGTCTGTGGTCATATGCCACACTGGAAAAAGGGCTGGGAGTCAGGGAAGCTAGGATTTAAAGTACAAACCTGAAAACGACCGAGTGTTTGGAGGTGGGAAGAAATTGAGAAAATACACCTTGCTCTCATTTTTAGGCCTGTGACAGATCGCTCATTTGCCACCTGCTCTGCTCTGAGGTGGTCTCGATCTGCACGACCTCTGAGGGCTCTGCCCTTACATGCTGCCTTGCCACCTGTGGTCACCTTCTCTTCACAATGAACTTTCTCATCCCATTTCAGAGCATCCACGGACATTCATAATAATCATAAGATTCCTGAATCCAAATTTCCACCCAGATCTCTTTCCTGTGCTCCAGGAAATACACCTTCTGGAACTGCCTGCTGGATGTCTCCACTGAATGCCACGGATGCCCCTGCCTCCTCAAGCTGGCATGGGACTCATCTTCACCCCCGAGCATGGTCTTCCCCAGGGATGGGCACTACTGTCCACCCAGGCTGCAAAGCTGAAAAACTAAGCCTCTCTGAGCCCTCTCCTTCACAAGTGTATTCATTCAGTCACATCCTCTCCTACTGCCCCCAACCCCAATCTCCGGAATCCATCCAGCTCCTGCCAGCCCAAGTTTCCCTTTCTTCTAGCCAGCACCATTTGTGGCCAGACTCATTGCTACAGCCTAATGGCTTTCTTGACACCAGTCTGGTTCTATTCCAGTGTAATTTAATTCAACTATACTATACTGTATTGTATTCTTATGTATTATTTTAGACAGAGTCTCGCTCTGTCACTTAGGCTGCAGTGCAATGACACAATCTTGGCTCACTGCAACCTCCGCCTTCCGGGTTCAGGTGATTCCCCTGCCTCAGCCTCCCGAGTAGCTGGGACTACAGGCACATGCCACCATGCCTGGGTAATTATATTTTAGTAGAGATGGGGTTTTACCATGTTAGCCAGGATGGTCTCAATCTCCTGACCGTGTGATGTGCCCTCCTGGACCTCCCAAAGTGCTGGGATTACAGGCATGAGCCACCGCACCCAGCCCAGTTCTCATTCTAAACCAGAACTCAGATCACATCACACTCTCTTATAAAAGCATTAACAGCTTCTCAAACACATTAGTTTGAGTATAGAACTGTGAGGGCTGATAGAAAACCCTTGGCTCAGTGTGATGACCCAGTACTTGAAACATGGCTAGTTGGAAGCAAGAGGTGTTGAGGTCACATACACACCAGATTTGAAGACTTTGCAGACAAAACAGACAGTGTGAAAATACCTCATCGTAGTTATTTAGACTGACTGTGTGTTCAAATGACAATGTTTCTGGATATATGAGGTTATATAAAATATATTTTAAAGTGAATTTCACCTGGTCGTTTGACCTTTTTATCATATTGCTAGAAAAGTTAAAATTGCACATGTGGCTTATTTCTCCTGACTGCAACAGCATAGAAAGCCCTTCACCACACGGCTCCCCGCTGAGCTTCCAACTTTCCTTCTCCCATTGCCTTTATCATTGCCCTTCTTGTCCCTTTCAATTCTGGCCTCTGCAGGCTCCTGAATAGCCCACTTGCTTTCTAGTTTTTGTACAAGGGGTGCCTCATCTATCTGGTACATTCTTTCTATTAGACCAAGTCCTCCTGGTCTCCCGGGACGCGGGTTTGCAGAAGGCTCTCCTGAACTCAAATTGTGTTTGTTATCCCCACTGCCCAGCACTACCGCTCTCGGGGAGCACCTGTCACACATCCTCTATTTGCAGGGCTCCCCACCTGGATCATAAATTCCCTGTGTCTCACTCACTATTAAATTTGCTGTGCAGGGACCAGTAGAAGTTCCAGGAACTCAGCATGCATAGAACCAAAGAATAAAAACATAGCCAATGAACGTATAGCCCCAAAAGGTGCTTAATAAAAGGTAGACTCAGGCCATGTGCGGTGGCTCACACCTGTAATCCCAGCACTCTGGGAGGCCGAGGGGGGCGGATACCCTGAGGTTGGGAGTTTGAGACCAACCTGGCCAATATGGAGAAAGTCCATCTCTACTAAAAGTACAAAATTAGCCTGGTGTGGTGGTGGGCACCTGTAATCCCAGCTACTCTGGAGACTGAGGCAGGAGAATCGCTTGAACCTGGGAGACGGAGGTTGCAGTAAGCTGAGACTGCACCACTACACTCCAGCCTGGACAATAAGAGCAAAACTCCGTCTCCAAAAAGGAAAAAAAAAGGTAGACTCATATAGGATTAAGTAAGCACCATCAACCCAAAAATATTAAAAAAAAAAAAAATACCAGGAAGCTATGCTCTACCTTTTGAATTCAATTTTGGTGAAATCTTTTTCCAGAAAACTCTGACATATTTAACAACTTTAAAATGGTTGGACCCAATGATTGGCTAATTCGGCACCACTGGATTTGAACAACTGAACACCTGGCTACGAACACAAACAGAAACGTAGTACTCAGTTCACTGGGGCAACATTGGTAATAGCAAAATACCAACAAAAACCAAGTATTCCATCATTTACAATGGAAGTTGTAAATTATACATACCTCTTTGGTGGAATGGCGTACAGCCATGAAAAAGAAGGAAATGGACTCCATGTGCTGAAAAGGAAAGATTTCCCTGCAGCAGGGAGGGAAAGCAGAGGGCAATAGTATTTCCTCACATATGTGTATTTCAAAGATATATGTTTGCATATGCATCTACACAGAATTTATCAGAAATATACTCAAGGATATGTATATTCACAAGGTAATAGCTTCTGGAGGCAGACGTGGGAGGGCAGTGATCACTGTGTGCCAGCTTGGACTTGCTAATCATATACATGAATATTTTTATTACAAAACATATTAATGAGGGCTTTCTGGTGTTTTTCCCTCTATTTCTGCATGACCACAGAAAAGCACCAATTATTTCACTGCCCTGCCCATCCCCCCACCAAGACGAACAGACAGTAAAATAGCAACATTAGGTTGACATCACCTACCGTGATCTTTTTGTGATCAGGAAACTCAAGGCCAAAATAGTCACCTTCCACGAGGTTGAGGTGGCTGCAAACGGCATCCAGCAGCACCTTCCCAGGAGCTCTTTGCTGCGGGCAGAAACAACAGGGTTAACCCTGAGGCAGGCAGGGATGAAAACAAACCACAGCTTGCTGCGGGAAACCGCTGGATTCCCAAGTCTACGGGTCCTTCACAGCTTGCCACCACCCGCCACCATGACACCAGGAACACCAGCCAGCCCCATCTACACCTCTGTGCCTGCTCTTCCCAAAACTGGATGCAAATCTCTTAGCATTTTCTTCCCACTCCAATATCACTCCTCCCCACTTTTTCAATTAATCGACTATCTTTTCAGAGTAGTTTTAGGTTTACAAAAAGTTGAGCAAAAAGTTCTTCCCACCACACAGTGTCACCATTATTAACATTAGTGGTAGAGATTTGCTACCACAGTGGGGCCAATGTTGATACAGTATCATCACTCACCCTCCATAACTCACATAAGCCTGCTCTGTGTGCTGTAAAGTGCTATGACAAGTGTTGTGACCTGTCTGCATCACAGTATCATACAAAATAGTTTCACTGCATTATATGAGTTTCACCCTCAAAATCCTGTTTTCCAGCTGTTCATCCCTTCCTCCCCCTCATCTCTGGTGACCACTGATCTTACTGTCTCTATAGTTTGCCTTTTCCAGAATGTCATCTAGCTGGACTCTTACAGTATGTAGCCTTTGTGGACTGCCTTCTTTCATTCACAAATATGCATATAAAGTCCCTCCATGTCTTTTTTTTTTTTTTTGAGATGGAGTTTTGATCTTGTTGACCAGGCTGGAGTGTAACTGAACGATCTCAGCTCACTGCAACCTCTGCCTACTGGGTACAAGCAATTCTCCTGCCTCAGCCTCCCAAGTAGCTGGAATTACAGGCATGCGCCACCATGCCTGGCCAATTTTATATTTTTAGTAGCAGCGAGGTTTCTCCATGTTGGCCAGACTGGTCTCAAACTCCCAAACTCAGGTGATCTGCCCACCTCAGCCTCCGAAAGTACTGGAATTACAGATGTGAGCCACTGTGCCCGGGCCCCTCCGTGTCTTTTTATGGCTCAGTAGCTTATTTATTTATTGAGACAGAGTCATGCTTTTGTCACCCAAGCTGGAGTGCAATGGCACGATCTCAGCTGACTATAGCCTCCGCCTTCCAGGCTCAAGCAATTCTCCTCCCTCAGCCTGCCGAGTAGCTGGGATTATAGGCACCCCAGCTAATTTTTTTGTATTTTTAGTAGAGACGGGGTTTCACCATGTTGGCCTGGCTGGTCTCCAACTCCTGATCTCAGGTGATCTGCCCGCCTCGGCCTCCCAAAGTGCTGGGATTATAGGTCTGAGCCATCATGTCTGGCCCTCTCCATGTCTTTTTACGGCTCGGTAGCTACCTAGCTACTGAGTTATCCATTGCACTGTATTACAGGTGGTTTAGTATCTATGTGTCTATGTCCCCAATTAATTTCAGGCCACTTTTTCATCTCTGTATTCTTATTGCCTAGCACAGCACCTGGCAATCAATCAATGTCTGCTGAAATCAATACTATTCAGGAATTTGCTATACACTGCATCTACAGCGAAAGGGAATATTATATATAAGAACTCAAGTTCTACACTGAAGAGTTTAGCTAGCTAGCTTGCTTGCTCATTCATTCATTTATTCATTCATTCATGAGTCTTGCTTTTGTCGCCCAGGCTGGAGTACAATGGCACAACCTAAGTTCACTGTATCCTCCACCTCTTGGGCTCAAGCAATTCTCCGGCCTTGGCCTCCCAAGTAGCTGGGATTACAGGCACCCACCATCATGCCTGGCTAATTTTTTGTATTTTTAGTAGAGATGGGGTTTCGTCATGTTGGCCAGGCTGGTCTTGAACTCCTGACCTCAGGTGATCCACCCACCTCGGCATCCCAAAGTGCTGGGATTACAGGCGTGAGCCACCATGCCCGGCCAGCTTATTTATTTTTACTGTGGAATAACATCCCACTGTCTGGATATAATACAGTTCATTCATCTACTGAAGGACATTTTTGTTGCTTCCAGTTTTGGCAATTATGAATACAGCGGTTATAAATATTTGTGGACAGGTTTTCTGTGAATGTTAACTTTTCAACTCATGACCCCAGGCCTTTCTTTGTGACAGTCAAAGCCCTGTCCCTGTGGCTCTCTCCTTCTCCACAAATATGACATGGATGGTTTCCTTCTCTACATTCCAGTAGCACCCTGCTCTATCCCAACGAGACTACATGAAGATTGAAGGGAAAGTGTGTATTTTTTAATCTCTGTATCACAATGCCTAACTGCCAACCGATTTTGTTGAAATGAATGAACAACTCAATAACAGTTATCCATTCCACTGTATTACAGGTGGTTTAGTATCTATGTGTCTATGTCCCCAATTAATTTCAGGCCACGTTTTCATCTCTGTATTCTTATTGCCTAGCACAGCACCTGGCAATCAATCAATGTCTGCTGAAAGCAACACTATTCATGAATTTTCTAGACACTGGATCTACAGGGAAAGGGAATATTATATATAGAACTCAAGTTCTACCCTGAAGAGCTCAGAATCAGAGACTGATAGTAAAATGGATCAATTCCACCATATAGATCAAATCTTGGGAAACAAATGCTTCCAAAACACAGCCATTCAGTTGCTTGTTTTATACTTCTACCTTCTTCCCTGAGACAAGCAGAGCATTTTAGGAACCAGTCAGTAACCCTGGAGACTGAGCGACAGCAGGAGTCAAAGCCTGCTGAGGACACGGATGGGCGCGTCCATGAGCCTGGACCAGCATGAACAGAGGAGTCAAGAAAGACGCTGCTTGGTGTTCAACATTAAGCACCTTTTGGGTTTTGTTTTTTTTAAACAGATGCCACTTTACTCCCCCACACTTGCCCTCACTGCAATCCAGGAGATGCACATTCTCTACGGATGATTCCAGACTCTCCAGATCTGACATGCCTGGTCCAAGGATCACTGGCAGAGTCATGTCACCTGCATGAATGTCAGGAGTCACATGTGATTGCATGGAACCCTCTTCTTCCCGGACAAGCTCTCCTATTCTCCAGGCATGGTTATCCAGAGGAAACAGCTCAGGAGAGCAGAATGGATCACTGGTCACCAGTCTTATTTTCTACCAATCTTATTTTGCTACAGCGATTGCCCTGTTTCCGACGTACAGGGTCAGAGTAGCATTTCCCACCTAGGTCAAGGAAGGGAGCAATGCCCTGCTCTATTCCAGTCCCTGATCTTGGGTTTGAGTCCCCACACTAGCTGCCAAGAGCTGCATGGTTAACTTGTGATCAGCAACTAATTCTGGGTCCACCTCTCACTCCAGTAAAATCTGTAGACATTAATAAGAACATTATAGACCAGGTGGTGGCTCACGCCTGTATTCCCAGCACTTTCCGAGGCCAAGGTGGGTGGATCATTTGAGGTCAGGAGTTCGAGACCAGCCTGGCCAACATGGTGAAACCCCAACTCTACTAAAAATATAAAAATTAGCCAGGTGTAGTGCTGTGCGCCTGTAATCCCAGCTGCCAGGAGGCTGAGACAGGAGAATAGCTTGAACCAGGGAGGCGGAGGTTGCAGTGAGCCACTATACTCCAGCCTGGAAAAAAGAACATTATGAAAATGGGCCAAAGGATAAGAACTTGTGGAAGAATTCCCATACTCTCAGATTTTCTTTTAAAGGAAGAACACATTCCAGTTTCACAACCTTCTTTCTCACAACTCTTGACATTTCCTATTTGTGATGAAAATAAACCACCAATTATCTGACCAGCTGGCAAGCACTCACATTTCCCAAAGAATTCCTGGAACTAAGGGAATTTGATAACTTCATCTAGATTTACAGAGTCTGGGAAATGAGACTTAACAATTCAACACTAGAAATCTCAAAAAGTAAAACAAAACAAAAACTAATACACAATGAATGTCTTTATGGACGTGGCATTAAAGTGAGCGCTTTAGAAGAGAGGAGAGGGAGAGTTTGCATCTACACTGGGTACTTCACGGAGTCAGCAGAGGTTTCTGTGAATGTACGGAGCACATTTTGGTGATAATACGAGGGCGTGTTGCGTCCTAGAACCTGCAGCCTCGCCCCAGCATTGCACACTCCTTAGGTTCTGTCAGAGACAAGTGAAGCAATGATGATTAACTACCTGCAGTGTCGGGTTTGCAGCAGAGACTTACGATCTAGCTAATAAATGACAAATTGACCCTTAAATTTTTTGTTAAAATTTATCATTTTATAGAAATGTTTATAGAAAATGACTTTTCTGCGGCAACAAAATTTTTATAGGGCAATGTCAACTTATAGTTTCAATAACATCTTTATAGCTTCTAAAATTCATCTGTAAAAGAGATGTCCATAAAGCATTCTACGAATTCCCCTGTGAATGCTGGCTCTAACTATGGTTGTAAGGAAACTCCATATGTAACATCACTGAAACCTACAAGGGTTTAAACGCACCCACTACATGACAATGGCATGGGTAAATGGCTCTACAATGGTGATATGGTTTGGCTCTGTGTCCCCACCCAGATCTCATGTTGAATTGTAATTCCCAATGTTGGGGAGGGACCTGGTGGGAGGTAACTAGATCATGAAGGCAGATCTCCCCCTTGCTGTTCTCCGGACAGTGAGGAGTTCTCATGAGATTTGATGGTTTAAAAGTGTGTGGCAACTCTGCCTTTGTTCTTCCTCTCTCTCCTGGTCCTCCATGGTAAAACATGCTTATCTTCCTTCATCTTTTGCCATGGCTGTAAGTTTCCTGAGGCCTCCCAGTCAGGCTTCCTGTGCAGCCTGTGGAACTGTGAGTCAAGTAAACCTTTCTTCATAAATTACCCAATCTCAGGTAGTTCTTCATAGCACTGTGAGAATGCACGAATGCCAATGTGCTACATGGGCTTTGCAATAACAGAGCACCAGGCAGCTAAGCCTAAAGGGCCTCCAGACATAAAGATACCCTAATAGTCAAGGACTTCCTCTCTCTTTCTTTTAGGATTTGGTACTGAACTATTTAAGTGTGTCAATGCACACCGGTTAAAGTCTGCTTCTGAGGAAGCTTCTCAGAGAAGACGGGCAGAGAAAGAGCTTGTATTTCACTAAGAAAATGATTCTTTTTTCCTATAGTAAATTTACTTCATCAGCCTGCAGCATCATTTCTCTGTAGTTACTGCCCGTGAGTTTTTGAACTTCACTCTGAAAGTAATTCTGTTCCATGTCACATTCCAGAATACAAAATGGTGCAGCCACTAGGGAAAAACAGTATGGCAGTTTTTCTAAATAACAAAAAAAGTCTTATCCTAGGATGCAGCAATCCCATTTCTGGGAATACAACGAAAATAACTGAAAGCAGGGTCTTGTACATCCACGTTCACAGAAGAATTGTTCACAAGAGCCAAAACCTAGAAGCAACCCAAGTGTCCACTGAAAAATGAATGGATCAGTATGTGGAGGATGATTATACACAGCGGAGGACGATTCAGCCTTCAAAAGGAAGGAGGCTCAGGAACAGGGTATATCACGAATGAAACTTACAGACACTATTCTAATTGAAATAAGCCAGTCATCAAAGGACAAATATTATATGATTCCACTTAAATGAGGTACCTAGAGTAGGCAAATTCATAGAGACAGAAAGTGGAATGGGGGTTGCCAGGGACTTTGGGGAGGGGGAATGGGGAGATGGTGATTAACAGAATCACAGCTTCAGTTTCGCAAGCTCAGAAGAGATGGATGGTGGTGATAATTGCGCAACAATGTGAACGTACTTAATGGCCCTGAACTGCACAGGTAAAAATGGTAAATTTTTTTTACCGTTTTACCACAATTTAAAAAATGCAGAAAGGGGGAAGAAGTACTTGAGGAATGATGGTCATATCTATAAACAACTGAAAACGGTTATCCACAACACAATGTTTTAACTCTACTTTTAAAGATAAGAAAATAAAGAATCTATTTTCTTTACATCAGATCTTAGAAAAATATTAGGGGGTAAGACCTTATCGCATGGGGAAAATGGGTGAAAATCCACGTGTATGCACTAAATATTTGCTACTATTTCTTCACACAAAGAGCTCTTTTATGTCTGGCAAAAAAGGGATAAACTGAAAATCTTTGGAAATAATGGCAAATTAGGCATTTGGGGCAGGCTTTGCACTGAAAGCTGATGATGGGAATCCAGAGCCACAAATCCACTAGCCTTTTATTGCTAAAAAACCAAACCTGTGGGGCCAGCTACAGTGGCTCACGCCTGTAATCCCAGAACTTCAGGAGGCCGAGGCAGGCAGATCATGAGGTCAAGAGATTGAGACCATCCTGGCCAACACGGTGAAACCCTGTCGCTACTAAAAAGACAGAAATTAGCTGGGCGTGGTGGCAGGCACCTGTAATCCCAGCTACTCGGGAAGCTGAGGCAGGAGAATTGCTTGAATCAGGGAGTCAGAGGTTGCAGTGAGCCGAGATCGCACCACTGTACTCCAGCCTGGATGACAGAGCGATACTCCATCTCAAAAAAAAAAACAAAAAAAACAAAATAATAAAAAAACAAACCCGTAAATAAATCAATAAAGTTTGAGTGGGGAAAAAGGTAGAAGCAGCACAGGTTAAGCTGACAGAACCTAAGAAAAGAGACCCTGTGGAAAATTCATCAGTAAAAGTAACTTCTTAAAGGTTAACTTACTTCAACACACGCATGCTCGCGCGCACACACACACACACACACACACACACCCTACGCAGACCATTATACATGAGGACAGAAAACCCGCTTATCTAGGCATCATTTGAAAACCTGTATGTGAGTCATGGTTTAATATGAAAGACATCTGATGACAAATGAATATTTTGTTGTTTTTCAAAAAAATAATTATTTCTGTTATTTAAACTTTTTTTTTGGAGAAGGTGTACTGCTGTCGCCTTGGCTGGAGTGCAGTGGCACCACCGCAGCTCACTGCAATCTCCATCTCAGGCAATCCTCCCACCTCCGCCTCCCAAGGAGCTGGGACTACAGGTGCACACCACTACATCTGGCTAATTTTTTTTATTTTTTGTAGAGATGAGGTCTTGCTATGTTGCCCAGGCTGGTCCCAAACTCCTGAGCTCAGGCAATCATCCTGCCTCGGCCTCCCAAAGTGCTAGGATTATAGGTGTCAGCCACCACACCTGGCCCAGATGAATGTTTTTGATGTCCCTGAGGGTTTGTGCTGGGGGTAGGGGCAGATCTCAAAGGCTCCTATCAGCTCTAAGAAACCATGAGTCCCACCCCATTCACTACCAGTCTCGACCATAATATTCCTGAAGTGATCTCCTTACAAGAGGCCAAACAGGGCCAAGCACAGTGGCCTGTAATCCCAGCACTTCGGGAGGCCGAGGAGAGTGGATCACCTGAGGTCAGGAGTTCAAGACCAGCCTGGCCAACATACAGAAACCTGTCACTATTAAAAGTACAAAATTAGCCAGGCATGGCGGCACATGCCAGTAATCCCAGCTACTCAGGAGGCTGAGGCAGGAGAATTGCTTGAACCCAGGAGGCGGAGGTTGCGGTGAGCCGAGGTCGCACCATTGCACTCCAGCCTAGGCAACAAGTGTGAAATTCCGTCTCAAAAAAGGAAAAAAAAAAAAAACGAAGAGGCCAAATAGTCATTATAATGTTCTATTTTGAACAAACCAGCAATTCTTGAAACCTTGAAACTATGGAATCAAATTTTTGTCCCTTTTTTTTTTTTTAAACTGGCTACTTTTAATGATGCTCCAAAAGACAGCTGAATTTTAATCTAGTGACAAAGCAGTGGGCTGGCTCCACGCTGTGTGTCCCTGTTGACTTCTCTGTCCTCAACTGGCTTTTCATTGGAGCCTATAAAATTAAATTTAGGAGGAAGTTTACATTCTTAGGGAATGGCTGGCATGTACGCACGGAATACTAAACAGCACGCATGTTCACACAGTGCTTCTAGCTATTAAAAATTGTGACTCAAAGTTGCTTCAGTTTATCTTGACTTTAAAACATTTCTAGGCCAGGTGCGGTGGCTCACGCCTGTAATCCTAGCACTTTGGGAAGCCGAGTTGGGTGGATCACCTGAGGTCAGGAGTTTGAGACCAGCCTGGCCAACACGGTGAAACCCTGTCTATTAAAAACACACAAAAAATTAGCCGGGCATGGTGGCACGCACCTGTAGTCCCAGCTACTCGGGAGGCTGAGGTAGGAGAATCGCTTGAACCCAGGAGGCAGAAGTTGCAGTGAGATGAGATCCTGCCACTGCACTCCAGCAAGACTCTATCTCAAAAAATAATAATAATAATTTCCACGCCTTCAGGTTATTGCTATAACAAGGTTTTAAGCAGGAGTATTTTTTGTTTTCTAAAAGAATAAAGACACCATTCTTTCTATAGGTTGGGAGTATATTCTCCCTCTTCCTACTGGATTAAATAATCTAAATCCATTAATTCCCTACCTGAGAGAGCTAACGTACTACTTTCTGGAAATTATCTCATAGACAGAATTGGATGTTTGACCAGGTTTACAAGGTTTGCATCTGCTGGGGCTACAGAGAGCCATTTCTAGAAGTGTTTTGTTTGTGCTGTTTTGGGATTTAGCGTAACCATGACAACCAAGGCATTCTCTCACTCAGCAGAAGGGAATGGGTTCTCTCGAAGGCCTTGTGTTCTTCTCTCTACCATTTATACCTTTAAATATTGTTCAAAATCCTGTAACTCACTAACCCTCGACCCATCTCATCCTAGGGCATCACAGGGTCACAGATTTTCTTATAGCCCTTTGGCAGATTTTGACCAGGTGGGCAGAGGTATGGATAACTAGGACTGCTTGAGGAGGCTGGGGTGTATTTATCAAGCAAGTTGCAGTGTGCGGTCACTATGCTAGGCAGAGAGAAAGAAAAGCAACAAGATGAGCGTCTCTCTTTGGGTCAGTGATATGGTTTGCCTGTGTCCTCCCCCAAATCTCATCTTGAATTGTAGCTCCCACAACTCCCAGGTGTGTGGGAGGAACCCTGTGGGAAGTGACTGAATCATGGGAGGTCTTTCCCATGCTGTTCTCACAATAGTAAGTCTCACAAGATCTGATGGTTTTATATGGAGAAGTTTTTCTACACAAGCTCTCTTTGCCTGCTGCCAACCATGTAAGACATGACTTACTCCTCCGTTGCCTTCTGTTATGATTGTGAGGCCTCCCCAGCCATGTGGAACTCTGAGTCCATTAGGCCTCTTTTTCGTATGTCGTTATTAGCAGTGTGAAAATGGACAATTCCGTCGGTGATGTGCACAAATAACCTGCTAAATTGGAGTACGTGGTAAGTGGCACGTTAGAGGAACTAAAAAAAGGCCATAGAACGTCAGGGAAGAGAGCGAGTGGCTATTCTCCCTGACGGTGGAGTTCTTTGAGAGTGGAATACCTAATGTGTTTTAGAAGCAGCCCACCTGAATGGGTCTTGAAGGATGAGTAGGAGTTGGCTAGGTAAACACAGATGGGAACATGAAGACTTATGTCTGCTCAGGTGGACATAACCAAACACTAATGCACTGGGTGGGTTAGACAACAGAAATTGATGTTTTCACACTTCCGGAGAGTGTGAAATCTACACTCAAGGTATAAGCTGATCTGGTTCTCTGAGGGCTCCCTGCCTGGCTTGCAGACAGCCACCTTCTCATTGTGCCCTCACATGGGTGAGTGACAGCAAGCAGGAGCTCCCTGGTATCATTTCTCCCAAGGTCACTAGTTCTATCAGATCAGAGCTCCATCCTCATGGCCTCATTTTACTTTTATTACTGTACTTCCTTACTCCAAATACAGCCACATTGGGGGAAGGCATCAAGAAATTAATTAGGGATGGGGAGTACTAAATTGCACTCCCCACAGCACACGAGTTACGAAAGGGTGAGAGATGCTATTTGATGCTATTATTATTTCCCTTTTAGGACTGGTGTGAGAATTCAATGAAACCATGACCACAAAGTACCTAGCAAAGGGCCTGGCCCATGACACACATTCTCTATGATTATTGCTGCCACCATGACGGTGCAGGGAAATGCAAACTTACAGAATGAATGACAGGGGATGAGTTGATACTAGAAGGAGGTCCCACTTCCCAACCCCAAAGGTGTGTGTCTGCAACTTCCTGAGTGGAGCCTGTTAGTACAGCTGCGTGCCACAGGACTACGTCCCCACGGGAGAGTCCCCAGAGGGTCGCTGCCTGTAGTCGCCTTGGAATTCAGCTGGAAGTGACAGAGAATGACACTCTTCCAATGAAATGTGCCTGTGGGTCTCCTTTGGACCCTGATAAGCTGCAGATGGTGATTCCAGAGGCCCCCGAATCTGTTTCTAAAAAGCTCCCAGAGAATGCTGCTGATGGGGCAAGGTCCAGGTTTGAGTAGCCAAGTGCCAGAGACATGGATGAGATCCTATCAATGACACAAGGGTCCTCTGAGGCCAGCATGGCTGGCTCTGGGGTTTCTCACTCTGATTTCCATCTGAGGCTAGTATCAAGCCAGAGATGCATCCACAGTAAAAGATATCAAACCTGGGCTGGGTGCGGTGGCTCACACCTGTAACTATAGCACTTTGGGAGGCCAAGGTGGGAGGACCACTTGAGCCTAGGAGTTCAAGACCAGCCTGGGCAATATAGTGAAACCCCATCTCTATAATTTTTTTTTAATTCGCATGCAGAGACTGGAGGAAGGCAGCTGTGAACCAAGGGACACCAGAGACTGCCAGCCACCCCAGAAGCCAGGAAGGAGTCTACGCAGAGTCTCCGAGGAGGCGCAGCCTGATGACCCTTCATCTCTGACTTTTGCCTCCAGAACAGTGAGAGAATACATTTCTGCTGGTGCCAGCCACTTGGTTTGCAGTATTTTGTCGTGCCAGCCCTAGAAAGTAAATGCTGCCTTAGGGACATCACCTGTTCCTTTGCCAAGTTGTGCGGGAACAATGCAGTTGGCTGTGCAGTTTTCCTTCTGAATAAACAGGTTACAGTAAAGTAATAACCCGTTAGTGGATTTACAACCATATAAAAATCGTGGCCTTCAAAATTTCTCTATCTCGATCTTCAAATATACTCAGCAAATAGTAGACTCATTATGGGAGGTGATCTATTTCTCTTACTGCTAAAAGGCATTCATTTCTTTTGACTGTTGTTGCTCTAAGTGTGAACTGTACTCCACAATTGAAATATATTCAATTCTCTTTACAAAATATTTTCTTTTGAGACGTCCCCTACAGCCTGGTGAGGTGGGAGGGGCCATATGCCAGGCCCAGAATCATGCCAACTCCCAGCTGCCCACCCAGGACAGCCTCTACCTCAGCCCAGGCCTTCCTAACTCCCAGGCTTATGTGAAAATCTGTCAATGAGAGCACAGTTTGAGAAATTCCACAGGAACTTGCTTATCTGTCCAGAAATGCATGCTTTTCCTAGAAAGATTAGCACAAGGCCACTGCCAGACAGGGCTCAGTACAAACCAGGAGACAAATGTCAGATTGTGGCTAAACGTGGCAGACGACACACAGGAGCTTACCTCCAATGCATCTGGAAAGCTCACTGCAACAACAGTGAAAGAATTAAAAAGGAAAGGCCCGGTGGCTCACGCCTGTAATCCCAGCACTTTAGGAGGCCAAGGTGGGAGGATCACTTGAGGCCAGGAGTTTGAGAATAGCCTGGGAAACATAGGGAGACCCCATCTCTACAAAAATAAAATAAAATTAGTTGGGCAAAATAAAATTAGCAGGGGCTGAGGTGGGAAGATCGTCTGAGTCTGGGAGCTGGAGGCTGCAGTGCTATGATCATACCACCTCACTCCAGCCTGGACAAAGTGAGACCCCATCTTAAAAAAATTAAAAATAATAATTAAAAGGGGGAAAAGGAATAAATTCATGGAAAACAGAGCAAATGAAAGAGGAGACAGGAGGTGACAGATTTGCTGAAAATTGTGAAAGGTGACCAAGAAGAAAGGAGAAATCTAGTTACAGAGGAGAGGAGGAAGAGTCAGCACCAGGAGGTGGTCACATTATGCAGAGTGCCCCCAAGGAAATGGGAGATGCCAGGTACCTCCAATAACGTAGGAATAGGGGAAAGCTTTTAGAAATACTGTAATTTGTACCCACATATAGCTAAGAGTTTATAACTTTAAGCAAAACACAGAAAGTTATAAAAAGGAATATTTGAATAACAAGAAAGAGCTCTTAGAAATAAAAAAGTAACATAAGAGAAATAAAAATTTCACTAGAAGACTTTAAAGATAAAGCTGACAACTCCCCTAGAAGCTAGACTTGAAGAGATGAGAAAGAAGAGAAGATATAAGACATTTAGAGCCACAGATCCAGAGTTTCAACAACTGAATAAGAATGGATAGTGAATGTGGAGGTTTTATTAAGCAGTTGAAGTGGCTCTCAGCAGAAGGGGAGCTGGAAAGGGGATGGTGCAGAAAGAAGGTGATCTTTGCCTGAAACCAGGCCATCTCCAGCAGGTCCTCTCCAAAGTCGTGATGTCTGAAGTTAAGCTGCATTTATGTGTAATCTCTGATGCTCAGTTGCTTCTTCTCCTGTCAACAACATTCAGCTGCTTGTCCTTCTGCCAGCTGAGGTCTGGGGTTTATATGGGGACAGGATGGGGGGTGGGGTGGGCCAAAAAGCAACACTAGGGAGTGAAAACAGGAATTCCTTTTCTCTTCTAGGGCTGTGGGTCCAGGCTTGAGGCTAGACCCTTTGCCAGGGACCCTGGCCTCCTGTCTCCTGTGCATATCAAAAGTATATTACAAGCCAGAACAGGGCATTCCTACCTTTTTCACTTTCCAGACATCAGCAATAACATTTGTAGTAAATCTGGACACTTGAGACCAGTTGCAATGGCTCTGAAGGTTTACCCTACGGGCAGAAAGGATCAATACGCCTGCACACCTGCACCTCAGCTCTGCTCTAACTACTGGGACATTCCAGGCGGGAGGACAACAGAGTGCCCAAGGTCAGTCACTGGAGGCAAGCTACTTCTTGTGCCTCAGTTTCCTCTTACATAAAATGGACCTAAAGATTGAACCATTCTGTAGGGTCACTTTAAGGATTAAACGACTTAGTATACACCATGCCCTTAGAACGACATCCAGCCTAGGCAAGCTCTAATGGGTGTTCGTGATGACAATGACAATGATGTGGAGGAGGAGAAGGTTGGAGGAGGAAAAATTAAATGACTCAAAAGCTGAACAGCAGACCGGATGGCACCCTTGTCAGGAAACTGTGCTCACCACTGACAGGAAGTAAAACTTTAAACCCAAACCCTCGGGAGCAGAACAAGGCTTTCATTCTGGGGCAAAGTAGCTAAATGTTTAGGCCTGCCCATCGATTCTGCCCACAAATGCTGCGATTCTTCCTGCTTGCTGGGGCTCTAGGGGCGGCCATGCCGCCCCTGAGGACACACTGTCTCCTTGTTCCCCTAGGCACTAAGTCCCAGCGTTCAGAACCCTCGTTAAACACACTTCAGATTAGGTTTCAGAGTCCCTGACTCCAGGCCGTGAAGAGAATAGGCCCTTTCAGCTCCCTCACTGTAATGGAGCAAGATACAGCCATGGCGTCATTAGTACATAGCTCCCTCCTTCTTTCATTCCAAGGCTCTGCAAAGACAGACAGGCAGTGTGTGTGTGTGTGCGTGCGCACGCGCGTGTGCGTACAGGTGGACGTGTGGGGGATTTCTGCTGCTTTCTTGCAAACCTGGTTTGAAGCAAGCAACAGAAATAAAAACATTTAGGGGAGAATCCAGCTCTTCATGGTGCTAGGTCTGTCGTCCCCTGACCTTGAGCAATTCATTGTCTTTTCATTCCTTTTAGAAGTAGATGAATAAAAACTTCTAAAATTTATCCAGATTAAAAAATCATGCTTGACATTTTGATACTTTCATACCTATTAGGCAGAGAATAAAATATCACATGTAAAATGAACAAGGCAAGTATAAAGCAGAGGATGCCCGCTTGTAGAAAGCAAGACACCACTTCCAGCAAGAGCAACAGATGGGTCTTTTTCCTCGTGCCTGGTAAGACCGGCACTTTTTCCCTCAGGCTCAGTGGTCTAATGAAGCCACAAAAGTACATTCAGCCCGCTGATCCTGAATCTTTAGAAAACACACCTGCTATCATATACTAATACTTGGCTTCCAAAACTATTATTCCAAAGGAAGGTAGAAAGTAGAAATTTTGTTGAACTTGGTCCCATGATTCAGGAGAAAGGTGAAGACTTTGTAAAACAAAACCACCAAATGACACCTGTGGTTCCCATTCTCATCTTCCATCATATGCCAAGTTCTTCAACCCTGACTCTGAAACACAGCATTTCCTCAAAAACCAATCTTACATGAAAGAAAAATTATTCTGTTTACAGACACTTTCTATAGAATGTATTTTTTAACCTTTTTTTTCAAATAGTCAGTTGGGAGAAAGAGAACATTTTCTCACTCCTGAGAAGGGGATTTTCATGTTTTTATGCAAAGGCTTTTATATTAAAAATCCATGAATCAAACTGAACTATGAAAACACAGCTGTCCAGATCCTTTAAGAATTCTTAGCTCTTTAGTTTCCAGAAAACTTCCCAAACACATACTTTTTACTTTTCATTCTTTTTTTAACATGTACTTTTCAGGTTTAATATTCTGTTAACCATGGTGGCGGGGGAGAGGGCGCTTCAGCGCCAGGTTTGTGCTCTGCAAAGAGGTCAGAGTTCTAACCGGATACTTAGTATTTATTCTCCTTTGAAGAGCTGGAAAGCTCAGAATATGGAAAATAAATTTACAAACAGGTATATTACAAAAGTACAACAATCATATCCAATAGATACAGAAAGGAGAATGGTGCTTAGGGGTGGGGGTGG
>NW_016107377.1:5690327-5701882 GCF_001604975.1 Cebus imitator
GGGGGAGCGGAGACTGGGGAGTTAGTGTTTAATGGGGAGAGTTTCAGTTTGGGAAGATGAAAAAGTTCTGGAGAGGTGGGGATGGCTCAGCAACAGTATAAATGTACTTAATACCACTGAATCTTACACTCAGAATGGTTAAAATGGTAAAGTTATGTTATGTATATTTTACCACAATAAAAATGGAAAGAAAGCATATCTGAAAATCCTGACAATCTACAAGAAGGACTGGTAAACGGTGTGGGCGTGGGGAGGGTGGAAAAGTCAAGCACTATAAAATGTATTTTCATTATAAAGAAAGACGGAGGGAAACCGAACTTTGATGTCATTTTCAACAGATGAAGCTATTACTATTAGGTACAAAACCATGGGAGGTATTTGGGAACAGCACAGAATAGGGGAAGGCGGGGGTTCACATGTCTCTGGCCCCATACCTAGAGAGCCTCAGGTGCCTGCACGTGCCTGCAGTACACACTCACATGTGGCTCAGGCAGGTCTCCTGGCCTGCCTCGGCACTGGCTTTCCCATCTGAACACTGGAAAGACAAGAGCGGTTGTGAGTTAAATGAAGGAAATATACATAAAGTACTACCATCCAGCAGGGACTCAGTAAATCAGTTACCCACCTTGCTTCATTTTTCATTGAAATATGTTCTGTGTTATTTTCAACTTTTGGTAGCTATGAAAATTCCACCTTCATTATTTTTAAACCTCACTGTACGTTAATCACTGCAAAATAAAACATAAACTTTCCCTTATATTTCACTATCTTCTGATGAGTGGCTGGGGAATGAGAGACTGACTAGAAGAGGAAAAACGTGGGAAATGGGGTCTGCGTGATCCGCAAATGAGGAAACCACTAAGAAGCAAAAAATGATACAGGTTCACTACGGATGGCATCCCTTCCACTTGCCCGAGTAAGACAAAGTACAAACACAGATTCTCGATTTAGAAAAAAGAAACTTACAAATAAGTATATAACAAAAGTACATGAAGCACATCTAACAACGCTGAGTTTAGTCTAGAAGGACTAAAAGAGTTCTGAATCACTAAACACATTTTTAAAAAATATGAGTATCAGACAACCAGTTCCTTAGGTGTTAATCAACCACAGTTCTGGTAAACAAGATGGTTCGGCTTTGTTTACCAGGTTCTGTAAGCGTTGCCAAATGCAATAGAAAGGGATGCTGATCGACGGCCAGGATTTAATTAAGGAACTAATTCCGATCGACTGTGGCAGTGATTCCAAGGGTACTCTGGAAACGACAATTTGCCCCACACCTCCATCCCTGATTCTGCCCTATTTCTTTTTATTTCTCATTTTCACATACCACTTTCTAACACCCAAAAGACAGCATCATTTTCTAACGTTCCTTACACACTGCCGTCTCTCTCCGCTGGAAGGCACACCCCCAAGACGGGATCTTGCTTTGTTCACCAGAACAACATGAAGTATATAGTAGGTGCTGATAAAGATTTGCTGAATGAATAAAATGATAATTTTAAAACCATAATTCCCATGAAGAGACCATAACAGTACAGTCTTCAACAAAAGCAACTATAAGCTGGGGTCAAGATTCTAGAGCCAATTAGAGAAATGTGTGTGTGTGTGTGTGTGTGTGTGTGTGTGTGTAGATATATGTATGTGTGTGTGTAGATACATACATACATATATATATATAGAGAGAGAGAGTGAGTGAGAGAGAGAGAGAGAGCGCGAGCTAGAGCCAGAGCCAGGGCGACAGAGTCTTACTCTGCTGCCCAGGCTGGAGTGCAGTGGTGCAATCTCGGCTTGGCGCAATTTCAGCTCACTGCAACCTCCGCCTTCCGGGTTCAAGTGATTCTTCTGCCTCAGTCTCCCAAGTAGCTGGGACTACAGGAGCACACCGCTACGCTCAGCTAACTTTTGTATTTTTAGTAGAGACGGGGTTTTACCATGTTGGTCAGGCTGGTCTTGAACTCCTGACCTCAGGTGATCCATCCAGCTCAGCCTCCAAAAGTGTTGGGATTACAGGCATGAGCCATCGCGCCCAGCTGAGAATGTATTTTTTTATTTCAAGAAATTGTTGCTCAAAGAGATGCCTTTTGCAAAAAGCCATAAATGCTGACCACTAACAAAAGGCCAACTATATGAAAATGCTTAAAGGAAACAGAGAAAATAGAGAACGACATTTTTTGACAGGGAAATGTGTTCAACAATGCACAACATAACTAGTCACGTGACAGTCACGTAGGAAGAGAAACACCTGGGGGAGTTTGAACTTCCAGAGTGAACGTGTCGCATCACAAGCTGTGACTGGCAGCACACCCTTTCTACAATATCCTGCAGGTGGCTTTTAAGAAAAAATTAAACAAATGACTCCATCGATGTGTTGACTTTTTCCGGACTCCGTGCTCCTGAAGTTCAGGAGGCCCCTCCCTTATTCTCCGTCTTGCTTTCCATGTGGCTTCAGTTACCCTTGGTCAACCTCAGTCTGAAAATTTTAAATAGAAATTTTCAGAAATAACCCTAAGTTCTGAATTTCCTGCTGTTCTGGGTAGTGAGTTAATCTCTCGCCATCCTCTCTGTCCCACCCTGGACATAACTCCTCCCTTCGCCCAGCAGATCCAGGCTGCCACATGGCTGAGCAGATTGCCTTTTGAGACGCCGCAGTGCCGGTTCAAGTCTCCCCTGTTTTACTTCCGCAAGGCCCCAAACAGTAGTGATGCTGGCAACTGGGATACGTCAAAGCGAGCCTTAGGGTGCTCCCTTTAAGTGAAAAGGCAAAAGGTCTTGACTTAATGAGGAAAGGAAGAGTCACGTGCTGAGGATGCTGAGACCTGCAGTAAGGATAAATCTTCCATCTGGAAATTGTGAAGAAGGAAAAACAAATTCATGCTAGTTTTGCTGTGAGACCTCAAACTGCAAAAGCTACGGCCACAATGTGTGATAAATGCCTAGTTAAGATGGCAGGGGTATTACATTTGTTGAAGACATGAACAGCAAGAAAGCCTAAGGCCCTCAACCCACCGAATAGACCTTCTCTTGGCCAAGGGGAGCCCAGGGTAACCTTAAAGTTGTGTCTCTGGCTGTGAGGGGATGGGAGGTCAGAGGAGCCTTGTTACACTGCCCCCCAACCACCACCCTTGCTGAAGGCCACAGGCCTCTTCCCTAAGGGCGAACAAAAGCCAGCTCTTTCCAAAGATTCCACCTGGGACTTCAACCAACAGCCTGACACCACCCCTCCCTTTTGTGATTTCAATGGAACACCGAAGCAGCGCCACACCAGCCTGTCGGGGGTGTGCACAGAGGGCCTGGACGTCCTCGGCTCACCTTTCCACAGTAGAGGCCAGAAGACTGTGCCCTGCCATCACGCTAACACTGCCGTGTTTTGAACATGGGACCCAGGAATCTCAGCTGTGTGGGCATGGTTCTCCTCTCATGAATATTCCTGACTCCTCCAGCTTACTGAATATGTCTATTACCCCGTCCTCATTCAGCACAAATTTCTGTCTTCTTTCCACTTTGGAAGTGTCTGTTTCTGGCTTCTGACCTGAGGCCAGGCTTCCCAGCCCGTCAGAATTCCCGCTCTGCTCTGCAGGCTGCATCGCTTCATGAGAAACAGAAGGCTCCTTTCCAAATTTGCAAACTGTCTCATTGTTCAGCTGACAACAGAAACGTGTCCCAATGGACAGCAGTCAGGTCTGGTACTATCCATGGCTTTGGGCAATCACTGGGGTCTTGGAATGTACCCCCTCGCCCCTACCCTGGACAAGAGGGAAGGAGGAGATCAGAAACTTCGGTTCCCTTTCAACTGGCTCACCAGTTACCCTTGCTGCTCTCATGTGACCGTTTTAAAATCTGGCCAAGAGAAAGAAGCCTGGGATTTAGCACATTCCATTGTTAACTCATACCTGTACTGGTTTTCAGTTTTTTGCTCAGTTTAAGCCCCTTGTGATAAAGCCTTATCTTGAAGCAGACCATCCCAACAAGCACCGTTTTCATGGTAATTCCCTTTCATGTAGGCATCATTGCTGCAAAAATTTAGCTTTTTGAAAACTGAAGGCAAACGTAAGATATATAACAAAAAAACACGGGTATAGATGACACATTTTAAAGAAAATCCCGCCAAATGATAAACTATAATTTAGTAACATAAAAGCCATCTTGGAAAACAGAGAGGTTTCTGAAAAAACAATGCCAAGCAATAAGAGCCATTTTTAAAAACAAGTATTTTTTAAGCCTTCTATGATTTGACAGTATTCGAAATGTGAATCCACAGTGGTGACCTACCGCAAGGAATTTACACAAATGAAAATGGAGTGTGTCTCCTTCCACAGAGAGTTAGGGATATTCAGAGCGACAGTATTCTAACAATTCCATGTACTCATTAAATGCATTTGGTCCAAATTTATAAAAAGTTACGTGAGTGCTCTAAACAAATCAAATTAAAATACCAAAGGACAATAAGCCCATTTTTGAAACAAAGAATCTGTCATCTATCCAAAATTAAACATGCCCTAAAAGCAGAGAGTTCAGAGGTTTGCCCAGGAATTGGACAGCTGAGACTCAATGCTAGCTGATGCAGGCAGCAAAATGATCTAGTTTTCAAAGATTCGATCTGCCTTCACCATCTAACTCCTTCACCATGTGAGATGACTTTCACATATTTTAAAGAATGATGCCAGCAGAAAAGTTTATTAGAGCTGCATACCCTAGTTGGTACATATCAGGTACTCTATTTTACAAAACCACTGTGAAAATTACATATTGTTCTCTGCTCCCTAAAGGCATCATTAGTCCAAATTGCAGTGAATCAGGAGAGGAGATGCAGGAACTCCTACTGTGTAAAAGAAATCAGGCAACAGATTCACAGAAACAGAAAGCAGAGTGGTGATTGCCAGGGGCCAAGGGAGGGGGAGATGGGAAGCTGATGAGTGGGAATAGGGTTTCAAATTGCAGGAGGAAAGTTCTGGACCTCCGTTTCGCAGCAAAGTGAAAATACGAAATGCTGCTGAACCGTATACTTCAACCACAGTGAAGGTGGTAAATTGTATGTATGTGGGTTTTTTGTTTGTTTTTAACTAAAACAAGAAAAGAAAAGAAAACAGTGAAGGCTAAATCTCCAAGTCTAAGCCTGTGAAAAAGCATGTTTCCTGAACGATGTTATAGGCCAGTCTGGTTTATTAATTGCTTGGAACAAAAACAGAAAGCAGAAACCAAACACTATAGACAGGCAACTGAATGTCCTTTTGCATATGTTGATTCATTACCAAGTAGACGAAGCCATGTGTGTCTTTATGTTTGATTTTCATTCATTTTTCAAAGCAGTCAGCTATTGAGGGATTACCCAATAGGAAAATTTCAAAAGCATTTATTATATCGTTAACAGCTCCATTTTTACTCAATGTGCCTCTCAGCCTGTCAGGGAGAGCTATGAAGAGCAGCTATAAAACAAGCTTTGTTTTCTCTGCTAAAATGCCCTGTGGCTGCTGCAGGGTCTGGGGAACACAGTGCCGCTTTCAGGCCCCGGTGCTTTCAGGTTTTGTTTTAAACGCGGATATAACTCTCACCGTCATGCTGCATTTTACCAAATCCTCAGTCACAAAGACCTTCTTTTTTTTTTAGGATGGAGCAATACTTTATTTTTACACATTTTGACAAGGAGGTTTTCCATAAACAACCTTCCTAGTGGAGAACAGAGAACATGAAAATCGGCCTCCAGATATCAGTAGCTGTTATCTGCTCAGAGCTGAGGCTCCCCCTTCCTTCTGCATATGGTGAGGTGGAGGGGTGTACTTCCCTTCCTTCATCAATTTTTCCTGTTGCCTCCAGATGGTATCCATACGTTTCATCGTTTTTTCCCGAAGTATACACTCTATGAAATCATCATATTCTATCTTGCACTTTTTTTCTGCCCGGATTGTACCGATTCCACGTGCACATTCTATCCATTCTTTTTCAAAAGCATGGCATCGTGCAGGAAACTTGTAGGGCTGTTCAGCACTTTGGATTGTCCACCACCGATCTAGGTTAATGCTGAACCTTTTCTGCAGGTCCAAGAAAGGCACGGCTGTAACTATCCGATGCTCGTGCCCTTGTCTCTTCTCTGGCCTCCACTTCAAAGACTTTCTTATGATAGCTCCATGAAGACCAAACTGGACAAGCTACAAACATTGTGATAGATATTCTTGAGGAATCTTGAGTATGTGTTTGAGAAGTATGTGCCTCTCGGATTTCTCAATACCTTGTGTCACAACTGTGTAATCTCAAATTTAGGAACCTGATTCTGGGTTCCAGTGCAAGGTAGATTAGCAAGACAGGGAAGACCAGGCATTTCTCCCGGATTTCAGTCTGTGACTCTCAACCCAGATGTCACCATTGCTTCACCAGTGAAGAACTAGACCAATGCTGGTGAGATGGTTTACTCCTGAGATCATCAGCCTAACCTAAACTTAATCAGCAAGCTGGGGAGTCAGGCAGGAGCCTGCAGTTTCAGGAATGTCATACGGATAATCGAATACCAGAAACAGAACAAAAGAGATAGAGAGCCGTGACAAAGACAAAAAAAGAAAAGGAAAACACAATAGTTTTATTAACCAAGTTAGTAGTAAGATGAGTGTAAAGATGAATCCAATGATGTAAAAACTAGAAATACTCATAGAAAGACAGATAGGCTGTGGAAACATAGAAACAAAATAAATTCTTCTATTCCAGCATCAAATGCATAAACCATATTATTCAAGGTTTATTTCCACAAGTCTTCCTTACGGACTACCTATCAATTGGTCTGGGAAATCTTCATTATATTCCCATGGTTCACAACAGAGTGTCCTGAAATCCTTCTACAGTGTCTATTTCACATTCTCTATCCAATTTGGCCAAGAATTTTCAACTATTGTGTTAAAGCCTCCAAACACAGAACATTTAGGTATGGCCAACAAACAGAATCCCTCAATGCCCACCATAAATAATAGTCCAGAAGGCAGCCATGGGCCATGGAGGCCAATAGGTCAGAAAGTCTTCACTGTATGGCTCAAGTCGGAAGCACAGCAACCACAGACCCCTGGAATGAGCTCTAGCTCATCAGGGCCTGATGCTTCCAAGAGTCTTTACTAGCACAAGTGGGAAAGAGAAAAAGAGAGGAATTTGAAAAGAGAACAGTTGTGAAGGCAGAAGCTGCCAAGGAGGCTCAGAAACACACACCAGGGTGGTCAACACATTTTGAGCATAGAAAATAGACCAGTGAGTACATCACCTTTTTTTTCTGAAAATAGTAAACCATTTTTTTTTCTTCTGAAGACATGAGAAAAAAAGCTAAGGGCATCCCTTCAAAAAATGAACTCCTTCCGGAAAATGTCAAATCATGATTCCATCACACGCTTCAAAGTGAACTGACGGATCATCAATTTCAGCTTCGTAACCACTTGCAGACAGTTATACATTAAATGTGAAAACATTGAATGCCAAGGTTACCCACTACAAAACATCTTATACAAGGAGCAGCAGGAACTGTGTTTCACTTTTCCATACTGCCAAAATACACAAGCTGGCGTAGGCGTGCCAAGATTTCCTCATGAAAATGAGGCTTCCATCATGAAAGACTGGGTGATGAAGGATGAGAGTAACGTGAACTTTTTCTTTCCAAGCCGCAAACAAAAACGCAAAGAAAATCAAGAGCCACCTGGAATTGAGAAGCCATTTCAAAGCCACCATTATACAAAACTTCAATGTACAATATGAAATAAAGGACTATCTTAACTCTTTAGTCAAACCTTAAAAAAATATTTTCCTCTTGCATTTAATCAAGTAATAAAACCCCGATTTATGTGCAACTCCTCACAGTTCAAGTTGTGATAAAACTCCAAAATATGTATTAGTTACAAATATAAAAATGACTAAATTCAATTCTGGCTCTTGAGTTAATTGCTCTGAAGTTAGTGTCCTTATATAGGCTTTAAGAAATTGTTGACTCTCAACAGGAAGACTAAATTATAGGGCTTGAATTCTGGAATGGAAGAGACATTTTCCTCTAAAGACTGAATACGGTTAACTGCAAATGGTATGTAAGAATTGGAGACTTTTTTCTAATCTAGTAGCAAAATAAACTAGACATATACTCTTTGTTTTTACAATCTGTTTTTCTCGTCTCCTTTAAAAGTAAAAAGTTAATGACCAGAGATGTGCCAAGTAGAGAAACCTTAAAAGGTCGCCTTCAAGAATTTTCCCTTAAAATAAAACAACTCGGAAAGAACAGAATACATATAGATCAAAACAGGTATGTAATATTTTCATGTGTTAGGAGCAGGCTAAAAATATTTAACAGGCACAAAATCAGTGTATTGTTGATCTTATAATAATGGAAGTCTCAAATGGAAAAAAAAAATACTTCTATTTTAAATAACCACATCTCTGAAGCCAACAGGAAACTCATTAGAAAAAAAAAGCCATGTGAATTTCTCATTATAGAGACCAATTGAACCATATTTTAAATAAAATTTAGTTGCCTTTCTGATTCCATTACCTGGGCACACCGGATTAAACAGATTAACAAAACTGCGGCAACAAACCTGAAATCTTATTATAAATATACACGTGGCAATTGCTCCTAACTCCCAACCAAAAAAACAAGATACCATCTCACGCCAGTTAGAATGGTGATCATTAAAAAATCTGGAGACAACAGATGCAGGAGAGGATGTGGAACAGAGAAACAGGAACACTTTTACACTATTGGTGGGAGTGTAAATTAGTTCAACCATTGTGGAAGACAGTGTGGCGATTCCTCAAGGACCTAGAAACAGAAATACCATTTGACCCAGCAATCCCATTACTGGGTATATATCCAAAGGATTATAAATCGTTCTATTATAAGGACACATGCACATGTATGTTCATTGCAGCACTGTTTACAATAGCAAAGACCTAGAGCCAACCCAAATGCCTATACCGTGGAATAGTATGCAGCCATAAAAAAAAGATGAATTCGTGTCCTTTGTAGGGACATGGATGAACCTGGAAGCCATCATTCTCAGCAAACTGACACAAGAACAAAAAATCAAACACCACATGTTCTCATTCATAGGCAGGTGTTGAACAATGAGAATACATGGACACAGGGAGGGGAGTATCACACACTGAGGGCTGTAAGGAGAGGCTAAGGGAGGGACAGTGGTGGGTAGGGAGTTGGGGAGGGATAACATGAGGAGAAATGCCAGATATAGGTGATGGGCATGGAGACAGCAAACCACACTGCCATATGTGTACCTATGCAACAGTCCTGCATGTTCTTCACGTGTACCCCAGAACATAAAATGCAATTAAAAAAAAATATATATATACACATAAAAGTGTTAAAATAATATAGCAATCATTTTATTGACTGTAAACAACAAATCCTTTCACCATAGATAATTAAAAGTAAGACAAATATACCCATTTCTAGAAGGCATGTAATTTTAAGCAATATTTAACGTCAGAAGCCACTGCTATTACGCCTTGCAATTGTGTAGTGCCAGCAACCATGTATCTGTACCTGTATTACCGTTTTTTCAAACATGGGCTTATTCACAACCATAAACTCTTCCTATTAAAAATACAAACATTTTTCTCCCTCTCCGATGACAAATAGCCATTCTGCCAAAAGGTCTGGAGAAACAAATCTCTAGGTAAATCATTTGTGTGTGGCTAACATGCATGTGTGTGGTATATACAGTATGTGTGTGGCTGACACGTGTGTGTGTGTGGTATATATGGTATGTGTGTGGTATATACAGTATGTGTGTGGCTGACATGCATGTGTGTGTGTGGTATATATGATGTGTGGTATATACAGTGTGTTGGCTGACATGTGTGTGTGGTATATATAGTATGTGTGTGGCTGACATGCGTGTGTGTGGGGTATATATGATATGTGTGTGGTATATACGGTATGTGTGTAGCTGACATGCATGTGTGTATGGTATATATGGTATATGTGTGGTATGTACAGTATATGTGTGGCTGACATGCATGTGTGTGTGTGTGGTATATACGATCTGTGGTATATATAGTGTGTGTTGGCTGACATACGTGTGTGTGTGGTATATACAGTATGTGTGTAGCTGACATCCATGTGTGTGGTATATACAGTATGTGTGTGGCTGACGTGTGTGTGTGGTATATATGATATGTGTGTAGCCGACATGCGTGCATGTGGTATATATGGTACGTGTGTGGCTGACACGCATGTATGTGGCATATACAGTATCTGTGTGGCTGTGTGTTCAGTTGGTTGTGTTTTGGCTGCTTTTGTGCAAAATGGCTACTATAACCATGAAATTTGAAATCTCTGAAATACACAGTACCAGAAAGTCCTGTGATTCTGCAATAATTTGGGGGCAACAGCCTCTGTTCAGTGCCTTCTTCCCATCACTCGATAGTTTTCCTTCTGCTTCCAGTAAGAAGCACCTAAGCTCCCGGTCCTGGTTGCATGGCAGTCAGAGAGAACTGTACTTGGCTAAGGAGCACTGGCACGCAAGAGGGCTGATGGCGCAGCACAGTGGCTCTTGCAAAACAAGGTGACCTGCAGCCCAAATCCCAGTGTTCCCGAAAGCAAGTGGACCTGGGTTGGAGCTAGGCTGGTGTCATTCTGGAAGCGTCACCATGTCACTAACAATACTTCATTGCCAGTATGTTTCACGGACTGCCTTTCAGGTGGTGCTAACTCCCTGCTAAGCCCTATGCCAGGTACTTTTTTTGAGACCAAGCTCGCAGGTCTGCAAACGAAGGGAAGAAGGCAGGCATCAAAGAGCTAGCCCGGGAGGAAAACAGACAGGGTGTCTGAGCACACAGACCTGGCTCACAGAACCTCACCATACGCAGCTGCGTTCCACCCTGGGTGTTTGAGACACCCCCATACTGTGAGGATCAATTCCCATTTTCTATGTAAGTCATCTCATGGTAGTTCTTCATTTACAACCGAAGAAGTAATAAGTAATTCAGAAATACACCTTTAACTTTTTTTTTCCAACTTATTTTCAAAAAACAATGTCTTTTTTTTTTTTTTTCAGCAACTGTAGGTACCCAGATTTCAAAGATAAAGACTAGGCTTGGATTTGCTATAAATCTACTAGAATGGCAGAAAATAAGAATTATTTGAGGAAAATAAAAAAGTTTCCATATTAATCCACATGCTCTACTGTGGGTTTACACCACGTCTACACTTTTGAAGGGGAAGGAGAGAAATGAATGGAGACTGGGAACTGAGTCTTGATTTTCCATAATAAACTGTATTCTTCTCTTCCAAGTATTTGACTATTTAAAAGCTATATTTCAGACCAGGTGTAAGTGGCCCATGCCTGTAATCCCAACATTTTGGGAGCCAAAGCGGTAGATTGCTTGAGCCTATGTGTTTGAGACCAGCCTGGGCAACAGAGCAACACCACATCTCTACAAAAAATAAGCAAAAGTTGGGCAGGTATGGTGGTGCACACCTGTGGTCGCAGCCACTTGGGAGGCTGAGGCTGCAGTGAGCTGAGATCCTGCCACTGCACTCCTGCCTGGGCAACAGAGTGAGATCCTGCCAAAAACAACAA
>NW_016107377.1:5703242-5704490 GCF_001604975.1 Cebus imitator
AGGAGGGCGAGGGGGAGGAGGGAGAGACGATGACGATGACACCACCAGAATTTGCTTGCTCTCCCTCTGCCATAAGAGGACACTGCAAGTAGGCAGCCCTCTGCAAACCAGGAAGAGAGCCCTTACCAGGATCAGGATTGGCCAACACCTTTATCTGGGACTTCCAGCCTCCAGAACTGTAAGCAAATACGATTCTGTTGCTGAAGCCACCCAGTCGACGGCATGTGGTTATGACAGCCTCACCTAAGTGGTATGGAGCCACTCACAGCAAAATAGAGAGGGGATCAATTAAAAACTCAAATCCCATCTTTACCTTCTTTGGATAACAAGTGGATAGCAACCAGTCACCTTCACAGCTGGAAAGGGTCTTAGACTACAAGGAAGGGGATTTTGTCTTGAGGACAGATTTCCATTTTCAAATATACTTACAGAGTCAATGCCTACAGTTCAAAGCAAGGAAAGAGACCACCCAAAATAGGGCTTCATTTGCTAGCTGTGTGGGCGAGCGGCTGTGCCAGCTACTCAAGAAGCTGAAGCAGGAGGATCCCTTGAGCCCAGGGGTTCGAGGCTGCAGTGAGCTATGATTGATCGTACCACTGCACACCAGCCTGGGTGACAGAGCAAGACCTTATGCCTTAAACACACACACACACACACACACACACACACACACACACACACACATGCAATTTTTTAAAATGAGGTTTCATTTTTGAAATCTCTCTTGCTCTCCCCTCTCTCTCTCTCTGGTACCTGCAATTTCCTCTGGATTAGCTTTGGCCAAACTAATAACCCAACAGGGAGTGGCCGCTGGAAGCAGACAGAAGTCGCCCTGCACTCCACACAGCTGAGTGCGTCGTGTGCTGAGCATGGAGCTGCTTGCTCTCCAAAAATACACTTGCAAAAACTGCCATTCTGGGGGTGATTTCAGAATCAGTCTTACAGGTGTTACTTCCTAAGCTTTCCTAACCTACTGAGACCACGTAATAACAAAAGTGGGACATAAAAGCACCCCTATTTGCTTTCCAACTGGTTGCTTCTGGGCCGGAGTTAATTCATCACAATGAACCCACCAGTCACACATTCTGAAATGTCAGGCCTAGTTTTATCTCTGGTTCCATTACAGTGGTGGAAGCAGTCGCTCACGCCTGTAATCCCAGCACATTGGGAGGCCGACGTGGGCAGAACACCTGAGGTCGGGAGTTCGAGACCAACCTGACCAACATGGAGAAACCTCGTCTCTACTTA
>NW_016107377.1:5706560-5708349 GCF_001604975.1 Cebus imitator
ACACACACACAGACAAGAAACAAACAAATGACCAAAATCTCGTCTTTAACTCACAGTCCATTGTTACTGTGCCATCTGAGAAGTCCCAAAGAACCATTTAAAGAGTCCTGGGAGCGCTGCCCTGCTGGCCATCCACATCTTGGCCTCCCAGCTCTGGACGTCTTAGCTTCTCTCTCCCCACACAAGGTCCTGGTGTTTTTCCAGCCTTCTCTGCTCCAACTCTTTGAACCATCTGCTGTCTTCAATCAAGTCCCAGGCAAACACAAAGTTCCTCCCAACAACACATACACACAATATGGACAATTGGTCTGCCCCACTGTTCCCTAATTGGCTCATCCAATTTCCCCAGAGGTGCTCTGGGAAATGCCTCCCGCAGGACAGCGAGCTGGGCTATTCATGAGGTCTAACTGCCTCAAAAAGAAGACAGCAATTTGCAGTGCCTGGCTGATTTCATTTAATTTGCTTTAAGCAGATTCTGCTGTCATGTCAAACTACCCAGGATTCCACCACATGCATTTCCCCACCTCTTTCTTTTTTGAGCCATCTTGAAATCATGAAATGAATAAGAATACTTTGGCAAGCTAATACCCTTTGGTCAGCACTGTCCTTTACATCATATTATATGATTCTTAATTATGTCGACGTGAATAGAAATAAATTAGCATTTATGGAATGCCGAAGTGTTGTGAATTGCCCCAGGCACACTGAATATACATGACCTCGTCAAATCCTTGTAATACCCTGAGACATGGGAACCGTTTGGGGAAAAGCTTAATCATTACAAGGTCCCTTCATAAGCACTGGATAAAAACATGAGTTTTGAAGCATTTTTAAAGATGACATAAAACAGTAAATGTTAGCTGGGCATGGTGGTAGATGCCTATAATCCCAGCTACTTGGGAGGCTGAGGCAGGAGAATCATTTGAACCCAGCAGGCGGAGGCTGCAGTGAGCCGAGATCTCATTGCATTCCAGCCTGGGCAACAAGAGCAAAACTCCGCCTCAAAAGCAAACAAACAAACAAAAAATCTGCAAAATAGTAAATGTTGCTAACCAGCAGAATGCCAGGTATATAGTAGCATCTCAGGAAAATGTCTGCTACGTTCACTTTCTCAGCAAGAAGAATGTGATTATACAGCTGGCTCCTTGTCAACACTGATGCAAGCTATACAGTTGAACCCCAAGCCTCCCTGCCTGCACCTGCACCCACTCACACACACGTCCTTCTCCCCACAGGCCTGAGCTTGGACCCAGCTCAATCCATGTTACACACGAGGGTTCTGTAGCTTGGGCAGCCTTGGGGACCTGTCAAACAGTGAGTGAGCTGCCAGGACGGGACCCTCATCCTAAACCCAGTCTCTGTTAGAGGACGGTGACTTGCAAGGTGGTGGTTTGTCCTGAAGTCTAGTCTTTCCCAAATGTGGGCTATCACAAGCTCTCTTGTGGGGAGAGGAGGTGAGCAAAGAGCAGGCTGAGATGAGGAGGTGGCTGGCGGGTCCTTTCCTATGATCCCTTCCCAGTGCTGTGTGCCACATTACTTCTGCATTTTCTTCTCTGAAGGAACAATGCTAGATTCATGCTAAAAGGTTCGCAGGCCACCAAAGCTGGGGCTGCGAGGGGAGCCTTAGGTATCAGAGAGAGTAAGGCCCCCAGCAGCCTTAGGTGCGAGGATTGAATATTACTTTCTTTCTTTCTTCTTCTTTTTTTTTTTTTGACCTATGGTTGTAAATAATTATGTCTCTTAATTTCCTAAAATTTATGGCATGATACTATTGTTATTAATTTCTGTC
>NW_016107377.1:5709770-5771758 GCF_001604975.1 Cebus imitator
CTGCCCCAGCTATATGTACTAATTATAGTAACCTCTTTTCCAATGGGGGGAAAAAAAGCATTCTAAATGTCTTATATCATCAAAATTAAAACTAAAATGCTAGAATAAATCCATCTTTTCTCCATCTCAAACATTTACAGTTTGAAGCACACACATGCATCTTGCCAGCTGAGCTATGACCATCTTAAAAACAGCAGTTATGTTGCAGGCAGGCAAACCCATCATTACAATAGCCTTTCCTGCTCATCAAAGTTTATTTTTGAAAGTACAAGTTCTCTCTAGGAGAATTTCAAAGGCTCTTACTTTATTTAAAGTTTCTCTAAAAGAGAAGATTTTTAAGTAGAAGAAAGGGCCACCAACCAAAATGCTGGGAATGCATTGAAAAGCCACCACTTTACTAACGTGTGCACGGGGACACACACACACACACACACACACACATACACACACACACACAGCCAGCCCTAACTTGCCATGTATCGATTCTCCTTGCTCTCAACTGGCAGGAGAGGATGAAGAGAGAATGTCATGAAATTAAAAGATACTAAAACATTTAAAAGGCCAAAATTCACTGACCCAAAAGGAAGCAAACCATGACCGGGGGTGGGAGTGGTGGTCACACACAGGTCTGCTAGTACTTTAGCTGCCACACTCCTTTTCGAGGGGGTGAAAAAAAAAAAAACAAAACCTTGAGATTAAATCCCACTCAGCCATTCCTTAGCCGTGGGACATTGATGTGGTACTCACCATTGTGGGCTTCAGTTTCCTCATCTGCAAAATGAGGATAACTTCCTGAAGCTTGAAGGTTTGTGGTAGAGATGAAACACATCACATGTAATAGATACATGAGGCCACCAGGGCTACAGTGGAAGTTTAATCAAGGGTAGTGCTGCTGTTAATTTGTAAGTGTGATTGTTTCTGCTGTAACTAAAGAGTTAATGATTACTAAGAAGTAACAGGTCTGCGGAATTTCCCTTACTACCTCCCCTTGCCTTTCACAAACTGCCCACAAACAGAGGCTGTTTCCTGCTCCACAAACCTACATTTCTGGGAATGCTATTGCTATGCCCTTTGACCACTCCTTCTTAGATAATAGGGAGGAGGGACTCTGACCCTGCTTTTCCAAGGAGTTTAACTCCCTCTGCAAGGGGGCAGGAAGAAGGGTAAACTGAGATTTATCTCCAACAGGAAACTTAAGACAGATAAACTCAAATCTCAATGTACAATTTCAGTGTACTCAAAAATCCTGTCTTTCTTAGAGGATAAAGTTACTCTGAAACAAATCGACATCCTGACCCACATCACCCACCAGCATGTCACACCGCGCCTCCAACTGCACAGCCCACATATTTCAGCCCCTCCTCTAAAATCTACCAAGTGTTCACACTTGTAGATATCAGTAGCTACCCCATCTCCAAATGTCAACTCAGATCTTCCACATTTCAGACTTTATGAATTAGCGAAGTAGTCATTTTTGAAAATTTCAATAAGATTGGAATTTTTTAATTCGTAGTTTCAAATTATTCAATTTCATGTGCTCTGGGGCCGTGGGAAGGCAGGTGCACCTGGGCATCAGCACAGCTGCATGGATGATGACGACGCCGGCAACATCTTTGTGACGCCTAATTACTGATTTACTCCAGGCTGTGGAGATTTACTCCAGGCTATGACTGTAACCCTTAGAAGGAGGGGAGATTAACTGTGGTATCTGGGAAATGCCATGAAGGGAGCCATTCCTGGGGAAGCACAGAGGCCACCTGCCTCCCTGGAGTCATGGGATCCGGGCTAGGACAGTCAAAGCTGCCGTCAGGAAGGGGGGCAGGCATGCTGCAGTGTGGAAGTTCTCATCATTCTGTGTCTTCATTTTCTTGCATGCCATCAAGTTTATCTTACACTTAAGCCTATTATGGAAAAAAAACATGTAATCTATCAAGTGAGACAAAAGAGCAGATTGGGGGAATAGAGAGAGAGGATGGTTCCATCGGCATAAAAACCAGACATCAATGCACACAGACAGAGGAAGAGGTCGAAGGAGGACAATATCCCAAGTAAAAGGGGATTACTTCTGAAGACCAGGATTACAGATGTGGAATATATTTCCACCTTTCTGTTGTATCACTGATGACGTGAAGGTGCACAGGAATGGCTTCGTAACGACAGAAAACAATGCAAGTGTTCACCCGCTGTTCCGAGTTTGCCTGTTTGAGGTAAGGGGCTGCTGCCTACACAGGCAAAGGTCCACATCACCTAGCCCCTCAACACCTATCCACATCACTTAGCCCCTCAACACCAATCTGCATCACCTAGCCCCTCAACACCTATCTGCATCACCTAGCCCCCCAACACCTATCTGCATCACCTAGCCCCTCAACACATATCTGCATCTCCTATCCCCCCAACACCTATCTGCATCACCTGGGCCCTCAACACATATCTGCATCACCTATCCCCCCAACACCTATCTGCATCACCTAGCCCCTCAACACCTATCCGCATCACCTAGTCCCTCAACACCTATCCGCATCACCTAGCCCCTCAATACCTACCCGTATCACCTAGCCCCTCAACACCTATCCCCACCACATATCCCCTCAACACCTATCCACATCACCTATCCTTTCAACACCTATCTGCATCACCTAGCCCCTCTACACCTATCCCCACCCACCTATCCCCTCAACACCTATCCGCATCACATAGCACCTATCCCCACCACCTATCCACATCACCTATCCCCTCAACACCTATCTGCATCACCTAGTCCCTCAACGCCTATCCCCACCACCTATCCCTTCAACACCTATCCACATCATCTTGCCCCAAACACCCATCTGCATCACCTAGGCCCCAACACCTATCTGCAGCACCTAGTCTCTCAACACCTATCCCCACCACCCATCCCCTCAACACCTATCCACATCACCTAGCCCCCAACACCTATCTGCATCACCTAGCCCCCAACACCTATCCATATCACCTAGCCCCTCAACACCTATCCGCATCACCTAGCCCCTCAACACCTATCCCCACCACCTAGCCCCCAACACCTATCTGCATCACCTAGCCCCCAACACCTATCCACATCACCTAGCCCCTCAACACCTATCCGCATCACCTAGCCCCTCAACAGTGCCTTCATGGCATTTGCCATTTTTGGCAGTTTCTGCTTTTCCTGGCTCTGCCAAATATGGCAACGTCTCCCTCCTTTTGTTCCACTTTTTATTCTTTTTTAAGCATTTTTAAGCATGGAAGTTTCCCATCTTGCACCAGCGTCTTCTGCTTCGTACAGCTTCTATCTCATCTCTGTCCAGGAGAAATAGAATATGAGCTACAAATATAAGTTAAAAGTGTCTAGTAGCCATATTTTAAAAAGTAAAAAAAAAATAACCTGTTGAAATTAATATTAATGTATTTTATGTAATCTAAGAGATCCAAAATATGATCACTTTAACATATTAAAATGATCAATTTCAAAATTGCTGACAAGATCATATGAATTTATAAAGATCACTTTAAATTATGATTTCTAATATTTTACAATATAAAATTATATCTATTGGCCAGGGGCCGTGGCTCATGCCTGTAATCCCAGTACTTTGAGGGTGCTGAGGCAGGCAAATCACTTGAGCCCAGGAGTTCGAGACCAGCCTGGGCGACATGGTAAAAAACCCCGTCTCTACCAAAAATACAAAAAATCAGCCAGGCATGGTGGTGCACGCCTGTGGTCGCAGCTACTCGGGAGGCTGAGGTAGGAGGATCACTTAAACCCAGGAGGCAGAGGTTGCAGTGAACCAACACTACACCTCTGCACTCCAGCCTGGACAACAGAGCGAGACCTCCATCTCAAAACAAACAAACAAATTATACATACGAAAACTTCAAGATAAAACACTGAGTTATTTTACATTCTTTGCTGTTGCTGTGAAGTCTTTGAAATAGAGTGTGTCTCGGGCACGTCCAGCACAATTAGTGTGGGGTAGCCCCACCTCAGGTGCCCTCCAGCTGCACACGGCTAGCCAGGCTGTCCTGGACAGCGGCTCCAGCCTCGGACCTCATCTTCTATCTCCGTCCATCCCCTTCCTTCATGATGCATTCACTGCACCACCTCAGGGGGTACTGCATTTGTCCATCTCAGCTACGCTATCTACAAAGGACGTCCTTCATAACCTTGGCACTCAGGCCCCACGTGTTCCTGAGAGAGCACGAGAAGAACCGTGACCTTGAAATCTATTCACTGAGTATTTACTGAACCTCTACTGCCTGATGAACGCAGATAGGACAGTCACGTAAACAAAGTCAAATGTGATATGTGCTATGTTCAAGGAATACATGTGTTGTGGAGCCTAAGGAGGAAAGAAGGCTATGATAAATTCTGCAGGTTTCAGAGTCTAAGAAACCTTTGGAGCTGCATCTGGCGGAAAAAAAAAAAAAAAAAAGAGAGAGAGAGAGAGAGAGAGAGAGAGAAAAGAGAAAGAGCCCAGGCCAGGGCAGCCCATTCAAGGGCTAAGGAACATAAGGCAGGAAGCTGGACTGGTGTCAGATTGTAAATGATTTTGCGTGCCTTGCTAAGTAATTACAACTAAATCCAGTGAGCAATGAAAAATCACTGATATTCTTAACATTATCAAATGTGGCCTTAGAAACTCTGGCATAGAGTAAGATAATATCGGAGGGAGAACGACAAAACCATAAGGGAACTGGCGAGGCTTCATTATTTCCAGTTAGTTATTGTGAAGATCTAAACAAAGCCGCAGAGTCGGAGATAAACAAGAGGAAACAGATGTGAAAATATTTATTTAGCAGGAAATACGAGGGGGCTTGAGACTTGGTGTAGCCTCGGAAGGAGGAGGGAGCGATGAAGAGGCGGCGGCACAAATGCGCTGTGAGCCTGTGGTGGAAGTCTCAAGGACTGGAGGCCTGCAGCGTGTGAACCGGACTCCCGACAGCGCCTCGGGTCACCCACGCGGCCACGGACGAGGCACCAGCTCATGGCCCATGAGACGGAGAAGGGGCAGTCAGAGGTTAAGGGAGGCCGGGGTTGTGGGGGGGACCTGGGGTAAGGGGCGCATCTCGGTAGGAGCCATTTGTCATGAGGTATCAGTTCTGTCAATTACATCCATAACATAATCTGTGCGAGGTATTTGAATTTAACTTGATATGTTTCAAAAATTTCTCAACCTAATTCAAAAAATCAATGATTTCATATCAACCCAAACTGCCTTCTGAGGCAAAGTCCGTCAATCAGCTTTACAGGTAAACCCTCACCCTTTGCTTTCTCCGGCTTTCTAATCTGTGGAATCATAACTTATAGAGAAAGAATGAAACTCATGACTAAAGCCTATGACACAGCATGTGAGTCAGGAGGGACCTCTCATCTCTGTCCCATCATCTGCACAGTTGAGCCCTCCACAATCAGCCAGCTGTGGCATGAGGCTAACTGTTGAGTTTCTCAGCTCTGTTCTGTTTCTTCATCTGTAATGGGGACAATCGTAGGTTCCCAGGAGGGTAGTCCTGAGAAATAAGAATGACACAGCCCAAGCCCAATATTTAATGAATGTTAACTCCCTTCTCTTTTTCTAACACAGTATTTGGTTTCTTTTCTAAGAGTGGTATAAAGAGCACAGGTTTTAGAGCTAGACGCCAGGCACCGTGGCTCACACCTGTAATCCCAGTACTTTGGGGGGTCAACGGAGGAGAAGTGTTTGAGGCCAGGAGTTCAAGACCAGCCTGGGTAACAGAGACCTCATCTTGACAAAAAATGAAATTTAAAAAAGTTAGCCAGGCGTGGTAGCATGCGCCTGCAGTCCCAGCTACTCAGGAGGCTGAGGCAGAAGGATTGCTAAAGTCCAGGAGTTCGATGCTGCAGGGGGCCACAATTGCACTCTAACCTGGGTGACAGAATGAGATCCTTTCTCAAAAAGAAAAAAAGAAAAAGAAAAGATTTTAGAGCTGGAAGATCTGGGCCTGAATTCTAAGTCTTGCCATTTGTAACGTATTCAAACAAGTGACTAAAACTCTTCGACTGTTTTCTTTCCTGCAAAATGGAACACGTAAAGCATCTAGCATAGGGGATACAACAAAAGCTGAGTCACTGCCAGTCCCCTCCCACCTCTTCTCCTCAAGAAAAGGGGACTTGGAGTGGGTCAGGCAATTTCTCCTTTCCCCATATGTTTAAGTACACAGGTGGTCCTTGCTTGGCATGCTTGATTCAGTTTCAGTTACCGTGGTTTAGTTAAATCACACCAGTCTCCCAAACTTCAGTTATTACAACATACTTAACTGTAAGTAACTGCATAAAGCACCAACTGGAATCAGCCCTCCGGTCTACAAATAACTCCATGAGATACAGATGCACATCTGCATGATCAGTGACCAAGCCCATCACTGCTTTCAGAGTCTCTTGAAGATGGGTCCCTGCATATGGATAGTTCAGTCTCCACACAGACAGCAAAGCGTGGGGGGGGGTGTGGCCTCCTTGTCTCCCGGTGACTTGCCCAGAATCACATTTTACAAAAATGGGTAACTGAAAAGGAACTGGTGTGCAGCAAAAAAAAAAAAAAAAAAAAAAAAAAAAAAGGGAAAGTAATAGTAAAAGTGAATTGAACTTAAGTAGAGTTTTGGAAGAAACAGTGGAGCATGGAAACGTCAACCGAGGCTCTTGATGTGCAGCCAGAGAAGCTTAGTGAAGGTGGATTATTGACAGAAGTGAGGAAAGAGGTTGTGATGGAAACGATGAAGACGTCCTTAAAGAAGTGAAGCTTTTCACATTAAAGAAATTGTCAGAGATATGTGAAGGCATTGGAAGTGCAAGGGATAAAATGTTGGAAACTGATCTAAATGCATGAGTACCCAAATGTCAGCCAGTACTAGGATTATATCCTCTCTGACAAACACAAGTTGTTGGTCGTGAATGAGGAAAGAATTTCCCTAAGGAAAAAAAAAGATATACATTTAAAAGTTGTTACTGAGCCCCACAATTTACACTGAACTTTCACTTCTCTCTGTTTCTTACTAAATGCATGATGGCCATGCTTAATACATCGCTACTCGACACAAAAGATAGAGACCACAGACAGGTGAGGCTGAAAAACGCCGAGGCAGAATTCAAGTCCGTTTCTTTGTGGCACATGCTTTGTTATATTCTTTAAGGTTAAATGTAAAGATACGAATAGCATGTTCCAATGGCTGACAGAGAAGACAATACGTTAACCTGCTATGCATGAATTTATAGCTCAGACAAGGTCACGACTTTTTACTAGCTGAAGAGAGACAGGGAGGGGTGGGCCGTGAGAAATAAAATGCCTTTTGGCTTGAGACAGAAACCTAAGCATCATACACCATTTCTCAGTTCATCAGTTTGGTCTGCAAAGGTGATACCCTTCCAAATCATGGCACCTGCCGGCCTGCAGGAAACTGGAGCAACTGCCTTGGCTGTGCCCATCAGATGGGTAGCTTTCCCGGTTCTTGGGTCTCCAGACTGCAGGCCTGTACCAGCCTACAGCCTTCTTCCCACCAGCCTAGAGTTATCTCAAAGCAGGACCCACCTCAGGACCTGCACCCTTCTGGACCTAACACCCCAAGGAATACATGTTTGCTAACTGAATTAATAAATGAAACAGAACTACAAGTCACTTAAAAGCCCTCGATAACCCAGCCTGGCGAGGTGGCTCACACCTGTAATCCCAGCACTTTGGGAGGCCGAGGCGGGCAGATCACAACGTCAGGAGATCGATACTATTCAGGCTAACATGGCGAAACCCCGTCTCTACAAAAAATTAGACCAGCCTAGTGGTGTGCGCCTGTAGTCCCAGCTACTCAGGAGGCTGAGGCAGGAGAAGCGCTTGAACCCAGGTGGTGGAGGTTGCAGTGAGCCAAGATCGTGCTCCAGCCTGGGTGACCAAGTGAGAGTCTGTCTCTCCCCATCCCTCCCCCCAAAAAAGCCCCTGATGATCTGTAAACTATCTTTAAAAAATTTTTCTTCCCACCTGGTTCTTAGATGAATAAAAATCATAAAGATAAACTCCAAGTAAATAGGGGTAAAAACAAGAGCCTTCAATTAAGGGCTACAAAGTCCTACTCCATTACCCAGTAATTTCACTGGCTTCCTTTCATATGCAGGCCCAGCAGAGCAGAGCAGCAGACCCTTTTGCTGGGCCCCACTATGTCACACACCAAGCGGAATCTACCCACGGGGAGAGGGGAGAGGGGAGAGAGGAGAGGGGAGCTCAGGTTGGTTCTTACCAGGCCTGAACTGACTCTCAGCCTTGCTAATAATCGCTGCATTTCCCAAAATAAACAGAGAGGACCATTAGGTATAGAGTTTTCTAAACACCACAGGAAAAGGAGACTTGCAATTAAATTCAGACCACCCCTTCTGTCAAATAACCAGCAAACTCTGATGAATGAAATTTTCTAATCAAAGAGGCATAAATTAACGTTGAGGGCTTTCAATCAGCTAGTCAAATACAGTGCAGTCTTTGAATTTCTTAATTGTCTGCTTTTCTTTGCAGAATCTCTCCTCTGGCGTTTAACCTTTAAAGCCCTTTCCAACCCTGAGATACTATAGAATTCCACTTCTGCTACACATATCCATTTTACTAATTTGGACTAAAATAAAATATCCTAGGCTAGTGAGATGTTCCCATATACATAAATCTGTATATATCCTATATACTCTTTTTTTTTTTTTTTTTTGAGATGGAGTCTTGCTCTGTTGCCAGGCTGGAGGGCAGTGGCACAATCTCGGTTCACTGCAACCTCTGCCACCGGGTTCAAGCGATTCCTCTGCCTCAGCCTCCCAAGTAGCTGGGACTACAGGTACACGCCACCACATCTGGCTAATTTTTTTTTGTATGTTAGTAGAGACAGAGTTTCACCATGTTGGTCAGGATGGTCTCGATCTCCTGACCTTGTGATCTGCCTGCCTTGGCCTCCCAAAGTGCTGGGATTGCAGGCATGAACCACCACGCCCGGCCCAGTTCCAACTCTTAACAGCATCATTTATTAACATGTTTCCCCAAACCAGAACATAGACAATGGGACCAAGCTCCCCCATATCTAACTGTTTGTAGGTTCTCAACCCCCGCCACAAGCCTCACAACAAAATCCAGTTCAAATAAACTGTTAACAGTTTCACTGAAGTATGATTTACATTCTATAAAATTCAAGTACTAAAAGTATACACTCCAATGACCTTTTAGTAAACTTATAGGGCTGTGCAAACATCAGCACTATCCAGTTCTAAAACATTTCCATATCACCCTTACACTTTCCCTCGGGCCAGTCTGCAGTCAATTTCTGTTCCCACTCCCAGGCCAAGACAACCACCACACATCAGCTTTCTGCCTCCAAGATTTGACTTTTCTGAACATTTCACATAAATGGCATCACACAACATTAACTCATGTGTATCTGACTTTTTTCACCCAGCATTAAGTTTTTGAGGTTCATGCATGTTGAGCACATCCAGTCAAGGTAAATTATAATGATGTTCCCTTTACAATCAAAACAGAACCTGCTACACACAGAGTGGGCCCAAAAAATTCATGAAAACTCTACCAGGGCCAAGTGGCCCCCTCTATAGGCCCCCAGTCGCTCCCTGTGTTCTCAGCTCAGCAGCTCTCCACGCTGGGGACTGATGCTCCCTGTTCACTTACCGCACTCACCTTAACTCTCTTCGCCCCGATTTTGAAGCACCTACAGCTGCAGACAAGACCTGCTCCTGCCCCTACTCTGGTCCCAGGATCAATATCAACCGTGCTACCCCATCCCTCATTCTCTCAGCAAGGAGAGACGTATCCCACAACTGACAACTAATGGCTTCCATTTTCATCCCACAGGATCCTCAAGTTCCTTTCGCTCTTCACCCTGCCTTTCCTTGATCTCCCCAGAGAACCACGTTAGAGGTAAACATTCCTCAAACGGCCAGGCTGGGCCAGGGCCAGGAGAGAGGGCTGCACTGCTTTTTTGCCTGAGCACACCCAGGAAGGGCGAAGTCCAGCAAAGCAGACCTGCCCTGGACAGGGAGAAGCGGCTCTTGGAAAAGGAAAATGACCGCCTTTGGCCACTGATGTCTGCAGGGGTGAAAAAAAGATGGGCGTGGGGGGTTGAAAAAATATCAGCTGGGGAAAATGCAGAACGAATGTGGGCTAGAAAAGGATTTTTTGATATGGGTTAAGATTATAGGCATAAACTGGTACTCACCACTCACTGTAGGTTTTACAAAAGTGGTGGACGTGGAGTTCATGCCCCGTGTTTGCCTCATTATTCTGGAGGTTTGATCACGGCTTTCCATTAAAGGCAGAGTAACAGCCAACTTGGTGGCCCCTGCTCTGTGACAATGTGGCAGCTAAGTCAGCCCAATTCATGGCAAGCTCCTTTTGCTTCCCTCTTCTGTGCAGGGAAGTGAATGGGTACAGGGCCAGCCTGTGTATGGGTCAATTCTGAGGTGTGTCCACACTAAGTATTCCTTAAAAGAAATCAGATTTCCTTAGGGGAAAAATGATGAATTTTAAAGGCGACAGGCAGGCTGATCTGTCTTGTTTGAGAAATCCAGTCACCCTAATTAATGAGGTTGTTGCACGCCCCCTCCTCGCCCTGGCTTTTGCGGAGAGGACAGTCTTCACACTCAGTTTTTTATAGAGGTCTGAGCCATATGCCACCGAGTACATGTGCATTTTGGGGACCTGATTTAAAGCCCAAAAGGTTTATACAATCAAAACACCTCTTCTTTGGGTTTTACCCCCTCTAAAATATTAAACACACAGTATCACCTAGAAAACGCCGAGCTTTTAACAACCCAAGTTCCAGAAATGTAGAAAGACATAAACAAAATGGAAAAGTAAACAAATGCCAAGCTCCTAAGTCACTGCCAGGAAAACTCTACCAGGGAGAAGAAAAAGAGCCACACATTTTTAACATGGCTGAGAAAACCGACACCTCTGCACAAGGCTTGACTTCGGCCTCCTCCCGCCTGCCAGCAACCTCACACAATAGAAGCTCTGTTTCCGCCAAGCAGGCCTGTCTGACTTCTCCGCCTCTTTACCTACAGAACTTTCAGATGGTAAACAGATGTGGAAAGTGACACATGGACCAGAGAGAGCCCTACAAGTACAGCAGAGAGAACAAAGTGCGTAACGTGGCCGGGAGCTGGTCACTGCACCTGCCCCGGGCTCCGCCAGGTGGGGGCATTTTTCCTCTAGATGCCATCAGAAGACAACTAAAGCAGTCTCTGGACCCAGCTCAATGTCCCCTGGATGCGACAATGGCCCCGAGGGGATAACAGCTGGTCTGGACCAACTACAGGATCACCAATTCCAGGGTTGGAGAGAGCTGAGAGATCATGCAGGCAGGATGCGTTAATGGAGTCCCTTAAAAGGTAACTCTCCAAGGCCACGGGGCTCCCAAGTCGGCACCAGCACAGAAGCCAGAAGCCTCAGTGCCTGAGCAGGCCAACATTTTTGGAGAAGTCTTTTTTCAAAGAAAACTGCACATTAAGTGCACCATATATGTTTGAAACCATTATTTGGTAAAGCAAATAGTATTCATAATGCTGTTCTCTCTCTTTATTTTCTAGAAAGAAGTACACAGCGGACAGGGGAGGGTGGCCTCACTGGGCTGGGCAGTGAAGTGGCTTCTCCACCTGCAGAGATGGAAGAGCCGGTGACGCCAATGGCAAGAAGGTGCTGTCAGAAGGCAGAACCCTTTTACATGTGCAGAATATATTTTGTATGTGTTTATAAAACTGCTGTTGTATAACATTTTCCCTGGAAATCAATCCACTCAAAAGAATGGGATAACACAGACATCCTGAGTACCAAACCAAGAGGGCTCCCAAAGCATCTGCCCAGCCCTCTTCACTGCTTGCTAAAGCTACGACAGTGATATGACTGGATGACTACTACCAAAGCTGAAAGAGACACGGGGTCCGTGCATCTCACAGTGGCCCAGGGTCCCAAGGAACAGTTCCCATGACCATCAAGTGACTTAGGCGAAGCCTGTCATCCCCACACCTCTTGAGGCCAACCCAGTAAGGCAGCATGAATGGACAGTCTTCTCACTCCAGACGTCCTAACCTAAGACCAACTTTCTCTCTGCCTCAATAAATACCTTAATCCAGAAACAGTGCTCTGAGGGGAAAGGGTGTGACCAAATTATGTGTTTGGTTGGCTCTTGGCCTATTACTGGGACTAAGAGGGAGTGGTTTTTTTGTGTGTTTTTGAGACAGAATTTGCTTTGTTGCCCAGGCTGGAATGCATTGGCACCATCTCAGCTCACTGCAACCTCCACCTCCCGGGTTCAAGCAATTCTCCTGCCTCAGCCTCCTGAGTAGCTGGGATTACAGGCACCCACCACTGCACCCGGTTAATTTTTGTATTTTTAGTAGAGACGGGGTTTCACCACATTGGCCAGGCTGGTCTCAAACTCCTGACCTTGTAGTCTACCCACCTCAGCTTCCCAAAGTGCTGGGATTACAGGTGTGAGCCACCGCACCCAGCAAGAGAGAGTGTTTTAATAAATTCTTTAAAAATTATATGAGGGAACATTAGAAATGCTTCAACAGTGAGGCCAGAACAAAAGAGGAAGCTTTCAATGCTCCTGTAGCATTTCAGTCCCGCTGATTAGCTCCTGATCAGCACACATACTTAAAGCAGCAGATCATGAGAGGCAGAAAGCATGTAAAAACATAGAAACAAAAAACTATTTTAAAATAATAAAGAGACAGAATCGAATGTACCAATTATTAAAACAGCAATGACTGCAGCACCACATTTTTGCCCGTGCGGTCACGTGTTGCAGCCATATAGCTCCACCGACAGCTCTTTGTTACTGTTTATTTTCCTAAGCTCTCAAATGAAGCGATTAAAGAATTACATGTCTTCCTAAGGTAGCAGAAGGAGGGAAGGAATTTATGAATTCAGGTTTCCAAGGCTATAATTGGAGATAAGACTCTAATGTGGTAGAGTAGAGGCTGTAACTTTATTAGTATTTTTCCTACTTTAGCATTTACGCTGCCACCCAGGAGCATAACTCCACACACAATTGCTCAAGGCTCATGAGTCTTCCATAGAATAGGCAAGGGAAGAAAGAATCTGAAGGCGTAATGTCAAAGCTCTCACTTCGGTAGGCAGCCTCTACATTTTCATACATTTCACCCGCTAGGCCCCGTCTTTCAAACAGAGCCAGCCAGAGCATGCTTTTATGTCTCTTGGCTGGTAACCACCTTGTTCTCAGTGCCTGGGAGAGAAGGTGTGAGGACAGGGAGGAAGAGAAAAGGTTGCTTCTGGCCAAGGTCAGTATTAATAAAATCTCTTACACCAAAAAAACAGACACCAGAGTTTTATAACAATGGTTACCTCTGCGTGGTAGAATGGTGTTCTTTTGGCTGGGTGCAGCGGCTCACACCTATAATCCCAGCATTTTGGGAGGCAGAGGCGGGTGGATCACGAGGTCAAGAGGTCGAGACCATCCTGGTCAACATGGTGAAGCCCTGTCTCTACTAAAAATACAAAACTTAGCTGGGCATGCTGGAGCACGCCTGTAGTCCCAGGTACTCAGGAAGCTGAGGCAGGACAATTGCTTGAACCCAGGAGGCGGAGGATGCAGTGAGCTGAGATCGCGCCATTGCACTCCAGCATGGGTAACAAGAGCAAAACTCCATCTTAAAAAATAAATAAAAGAATGGTGTTCTTTTTAGCTTCTGTAGGTTCAAATGTTTTTGCTAGGAACATGTATTACTTCTTATTCAGCATTTAAATCAGTATTTTTAAAAATAAAATATAATCAATACTTTCTGAAGTTGCGTGTATAATCCCAAGGGGCCCACTCATTGCATTCCCAATGGAACCTCCGCTTCCCTGTTCCATTCCTCCAGCCAGATAGCATCTTAGCAGCACCCACTTTCATTTTTACTTGGCAGCCCCTCCACTTACAACTTGCAGTTCCATTCAGCACAGGTCTGAAAACCTTCATGTAGATATGTTAATCTATGATCAAATACATTCCTCAAGCCTGCTCACCATTTATTCCTATTTCCACATTACAGCAAGAAAACACACCACCCATCCATCAGTGGGTGTAACTCACCTACATTATCATACAACCAAGGCGCTGAAAAGACAGAAAGCTCCTTTTTTACGCTCTAAGCTCCTGGAAGGCCAGGGGCTGTCTTTGACTCCTCCATACAGTGCTCATGTTCCACAACCAGAGAATGAATGAAGGGCTGATGAAGCAAAGATATGAAAGGCCAACAGCGTAAACACACAGAGAAAAACAAAACAAGGGTTTTACTCTATTTCTGGGAACAGCTGGCAGAGCAAACAAAATACTTGAAAGCCCCAGGTAAGTGGAAAAGAATTAAGCTGACTGCTTCATCCCAACCAACTCTTTCATACAAGCAGATGATAAAACACGGTATGGAGGACAGTCCCCTAAGAGTTTTTAATCTGCCCCTGTGGAAACTATCTTCTATCCTAGTCAGTTACAGCTGACAAATGTTTAGTGAGTCCACCTCTCTGCAAGCATGGAGGCTTGTCGATCAGTCTTCAAAGTATGTGACATGAATGACAACATATAGATGTACGATCCTCAGGCAAGGTATTCCAACACAGCCATGGTGTCTTCCCTTTTCCTTGGCAAAATGGGATCGCCGAGCCTTGAAAATGCTGTTAAAGGAACTAAAAAGCAAAGTCTACACATCATGCCTGCTATATGACAGATGCTCAAACATGCAGAGCACACGCAGGGCCACCGTGGTGCGCAGCTCTGGGGCTTGGGGCAGTTCCCAACACCATCCTGCACAGCCTGAGATGGAAACCTTGGGTCACCCTGTTTCTCGGCATTCCACTTTGTGGTTTATTTCATTTTCTACTTCTCTGCCATTTCTCATCAGAAATGTCAAGGTCAAAATGCAAATGCACAGGATGATAGCAAACAAGATATAGGGAACATGGATCATTCCAAAACCCGCTCTGATAGAGATCTGCTTCTATGCCATAAAACATGATGAGGAACTTAATTCCTAGATACAATGGACAACTTCAAAGTAACATAAAACAGCATTTAAGACTCTCGTTTCTATTGGTGGGGTGGGGGGGCAGTAGCGGGGGGAAACAGGACCCTTTTGAGAATCAGACAAGAAAAAGGGGCTTCCTTCCCCCAAACATACCTATATACCCAAATTTTGCAGACATGTCAGACCACTCATAAACATAACATCCCCACCCCAATGTCCTCCTTCCCACAGTAATACTCCAAAGAGAATCAGGCAGAACTTTTTTTTTTTTTTTTTTTTTTTTAAAGATGGAGTCTCACTCTGTCACCCAGGCTGGAGTGCAATGGCACAATCTTGGCTCACTGCAACCTCTGCCTCCCGGGTTCAAGTGAATTCTCCTGCCTCAGCCTGCCGAGTAGCTCAGACTATAGGCTCCTGTCACCATGCCTAGCTAATTTTTGTATTTTTAGTAGAGATGGGGTTTCACTATGTTGGTCAGGCTGGTCTCGAACTCCTGACCTCGTGATCCACCCACCTCAGCTTCCAAAAGTGCTTGGGATTACAGGCATGAGCCACCACGCCCAGCAAAGAATCAAGCAGAACTTCTTATAATTTCATTTAAATACGAAGCAGGTTGAGTTTTTTAAATTATTATACCTACAAATGGTTGCAGTCACAGCAATTCACTCTCTCTCTCTAGGCTGTGTTAAAATTCCGAAGAACAAAATAGCATGAACCAAGCCTGGGCAGTTTGTAAAGCCAGTGTCCAATCCAAAACACCTGCTGTTTCACCAACTAATTAAGCCATTACTTCATCTCTATCGCACACCTGCAACTTAATTGCTTCACAAAACCACACGCACAAATGGCTTTGAGAGGTAAGTCCACATAATAAAAGTTCACAGGCAGCTCAGTTATTTGGACACAGTTTTGGTCCTCTGAAGCTGCCCAGGGCAAACACATCATTTAAGTGGCTGCAGCTGATGGGCTGAACGTCACTTTGCAGTTGACTGCACTAGGGCTACCCTACATCCTCTCTTCCTACAGAAACAATCCGGCCTCCCTGAGGGCAACCAGACCATGCTGTGAACAATAATGAAAGCCCCACACCCCATATTCGGACTTAAAGAAAAGCAGAGATTACAGGAGGTGATACATCAATATTCATTTGCTGTCATTAAAAAAAAATCATTTGAAATCATTTAAATCAGTGTCATTCAAAAAGTCATTTAGGGCCGTGGGTGTGGTAGTTCACGCCTGTAATCCCAGCTTTGGGAGGCCAAGGCAGGAGGATCACTTGGGCTCTGGAGTTTGAAAACAGCCTGGGCAATGTAGCGAGACCTTGTCCCCACAAAAAAACACGAAAATTAGTCAGGCATGATGGCTAGCACCTGTGGTCCCTGCTACTCAAGAGACAGAGAAGGGAGGACCACCTGAGCCTGGGAGGCAGAGGCTGCAGTGAGCTGTGCTTGTGTCACTGCACTCCAGCCTGGGAGACAGAGAAAGACCTCGTCTTCAAAAAAAAAAAAAAGGCATTTAAGTCACTTCATATTTGTAAAATCATTCACAGTTTATAAGTCGTATAACATGGCTCAGAACCTCAGAAGGGAAAGCAGGCATTCTTCCCAAAAAAAAAAAAAAAAAGCTCTCCTAGCAAAGGCTTTCTGAACATCTGTGCTAGGAGTGGAGTATGTGTGTGAAGACGGGGGTCCCTGTCTTCACAGATCATGGGAACACAGGAGAAGAATGCCCACGTCTGCTCTGGGGAGAACGGAATTTTCTATAAGGGGAGAAGCGCTGATTTGGATTCTTACAGGAAAAGTCGTTTCATCTAGAGAACTGGAATGGGAAGAAACTGGGGAAATAAGCATTCAAGGCAGAAAGGAGAATGTGGGCGTGTGCTGTGAATGGGGGCAGGGCAGGGGACAGGAAGGAATGATGGAGGTGAGGCTGGAGAAGGTGATGAGCCTAATCCACAAAGGTCTTCCCAGTGGTGGATAATGGGAGTTTACAGATGAGGAAACCGAAGACACTGATCTGCTAGAGTAGCTGCTCTCAAATCAAGACAGCTCCATGTGGGAGCTCTTTAAAGGAAATGTTTCCATGCTCAGGTCTCATCCCCAAAGCGCGTTGCACCTGGGCATGAGTATTCGTTTAAAAAGCTCCCCAGGTGAGGCTAACATGCAGTTGGCCTAGACAAGCTCCGGGGCTAGAGGCTAAGCAGCTGCCTCAGATCACCCAAGTTTAGGGCTGTTTCTTACACTTGAAACTGCAATGATTATGGCCGTTTAATTTCTTACATTAATTTTAACAATGCAAAAAAATAAAACGATGGGAAAAAAGGACCCTCAGAATACCACATGCATACATACCCCAGTCTTCCAGACACAATTCTTTATTATTGCACAAAGAATTTCAGCATTTGTTACTTTGACATGCTAGGTGTCCTGACTAATGCAGATGTTAGCAATTCTGAACTGACTTTTATTTCTGGAGTAAGTCTTCAGAGTGGGAAGGAAAACAATTCCAAATGTCTCTTTATTATTTGAGCCGTTCTTTAAGATGGTGATGTTTTATGGAATAAGATCAACCAGTCAGAGAAGCTGAAGAAACTGACTCACCCAGCCAGAAGAACATGGCGGAGGAGGGGGAGATGGGGAGGCGATCTTTATCTGCAGGCTTTTAATGCTTTCAAAGGTCATCTCACTGACAAATCTGGAGTTTATACGTAGAAGTGGTAAAGCAGAGGTAGCGACCCAGCAAGCTTCCTCAAATCTAAACAGTACCATGAACGGCAAACCTGGGTCGTGTTCACTGTCCCTTCGTCCTCCCCACATCCACTGAGGACATGCAAGCCTAGAGGCACTGCCTGCCCAGAGCTCCCTCAGCTGCCATGAATCTACTAAACATGGCAGTGGAATCAAAAGTGAAGTATGATTCCTGTCCTAAAATTTAATATCACTTCAAAAGAGCACCAAGGTATACCAGACAAGAAACTCCAAACATTAATTCCATTCATTTAAATTAACAATATAGCCCTTTAGTATGTAAGTAGATACAGACTTGCAAAAACAAAATGCCTGGGGGGGGTACATATATATATATGTGTGTGTGTATATATAAAATATATATATATATATTTGGGGACGGAGTTTCACTCTTATTGCCCAGGCTAGAGTGCAATGGTGCAATCTCTGCTCACTGCAACCTCTGCCTCTTGGGTTCAAGCAATTCTCCTGCCTGAGCCCCCCTCCCCCAGTAACTGGAATTACAGGCACTCGCCACCACACCTGGCTAATTTTTGTATTTTTAGAAGAGACAGAGTTTCAACAGGTTGGTCAGGCTGGTCTTGAACTCCTGACCTCAGGTGATCCGCCTGCCTCGGCCTCCCAAAGTTCTGGAATTACAGGCGTGAGCCCCGCGTCCAGCCTTGGGGACATATATATTTTTTGAAGAATAAAATGCTTTACACTTGTACCAAAACAGAAGAAATAAAGCCAATCTCTAAAGTACCCTCTCCAAATTAATAATACTGTAAATTTACCTTTATGCAAAAGGCCAGGGTTGTGCCTATTTCCTGGCACAGAAAAGTAATTGAAGCAAGTATTGTCCTCACCTCACAAGTTTGTTTTTATTTTAAATTAAGTAATATGACATGCGGGAGAACTTAGTTCACTGCCTGACATGACGCAAATATAGTTTACAAATAAATATAACAATATTTATCAATATTTGTTGAATGCTTGATAAGAGATGGTTGAACCCTTCAGAGCACGCCATAGCCTGCCCTCCTTGAGTTAGCGGCTTTGCAAATGAGTTGCTTCACTGGTGATCATAACAAGAATAATGTAAATTTCATAGAGCTGTGACATGTAACATGACAAGGAACTTATTCAAAATCTATGTTTAATTCCTAGATACAACCGGCAACTTCAAAGTAACATAAAGTAGCATTTAAGACTCTCGTCCCTATTGGTGGGGAGGGGGCGTGGTGGGGAGAGACAGGACCCACTGCTTCCTTCAGAGAATCAAATGAGAGAGAGGGGCGTCCTTCCCCCAAACATACACATATAGCCAGATTTCCACAGGCCTCAATGAGGAGAGTAAGGGAAGCCACTGGGGGGCCAAAATGCTGCAATGGAAAATACCCATTTGTTCTTTTTCCTCCTTTCAGGAATGAAGAATGACTGATCAGCCTGATTAGAGATGATGGGATGCCAGGGAAATAGCTCAAGTCTGGAGAACATTCATAGATGGACTTCAATACACAGAAATATACCTACTCGGCAAAGAATAAGGGCCAACTAGACCAGCATCTCTTGAGGCATCCTCACATTCGCCTTACAATCCTAAAAGCATCTGGAAACCATGCCCTGATCAAAACATGTGTTGACTGACTAGTGAGCTGAGCAAAAAAAATGTGGGTAAGCATAATGGCCATCTTAAGTAAAACGGCTGTCTTAGTGTAAAGACAGGATGGCTGGTCCTTTCTGCCATGTGGGCAGGAGGCAGCCCCTTCTCCACTGGCCCAGCTAACCCAATATATCCCCACTCTGCCCTTCTCCAGGCTCAGGGAGGTCAGTCATCTCCTCCTATTCCTGTTTGTCAGTACCTTATCCCCTGGCTTGACTTCAACACACATTCAGGATAAGCTGTGAACACGGAAATTTTTTTTCTTTTTTTTGAGACGGAGTCTCACTCTGTTGCCCAGCCTGGAATGCAGTGGCACGATCTCGGCTCACTGCAACCTCCACCTCCTTGGTTCAAGCAATTCCCTTGACTCAGCCTCCTGAGTAGCTGGGACTACAGGTGTGTGCCACCACGCCCAGCTAATTTTTGTATTTTTAGTAGAGTTGAGTTTCACCATCTTGGTCACGCTGGACTTGAACTCCTGACCTTGTGATCCAGTCGCCTCAGCCTCCCAAAGTGCTGGGATTACAGGCATGAGCCACCGCACCCAGCCTCGAACATGGGAATTTCAATTCCTCACGCTCACTGCCTACATTTTCCGTATTGTTGACAATCTCCCTGTACCATTTGCAGCCTGCTTCCAAACCTCTCTGTGGGTCACAGGACACCCAGAGTTTTCTCCATGAATTCTGGTGTCACCTACAGCACGTAGCTTTGTACTACCTTACTTAGTGGTCTAGTGTTTGAAGTCATGCTACCTGTTCTCAGGTGGCCTGTCTTCCCCTCCTCTGAAGTGTGATCTGAGCCTAGTGGCTCATTCCGCAGCAGTAGCATGACATGGCTCTGCTATGAGGAGAATGTCACTCACTCCTGGGCATCCCCGACCCAGCCCTGCTCTCACAGACCTCCTTAGCTTGATAAATATTTATCCAGCGTGCCTGGTCTCAGCAAAAGCATCATAACCATCCTTTGCCTACTCGTCATGCTAGAAGTGTTGATTCTATTTAAATGCAACTGGAAAATAGGGCAATGACATGTCAGTCATCCATCGAGTTAAGAGAAGATCCCTCCGCCTGGTTCTCTTTTACTGAAACTCAGATCTCTCTCTCTCGCTCTGTCACACACACACACGCACATGACTTTAAAATTCACTCCACCTCTGCTTTCCCCTTTTCTTCCTACATTTTATGTACCCCATGGGTTGAAATGACTCCATTATTTTCTTATTAAAATAGGCTATATTTTCTATTTAAGTGTCTTAGTTCTTGGACCATGTTACCTACACAGGGTCAAGTAGCTCAGTACACTTGAGGTCTGTCCTGGCCCAGAATTACAAGCAGAATAAAGGTTCCAACTGGAGGGTACAAAAGCTGAGCCTCCCATCCTGCACCACCAAGATCATGCTGCCTCAGAACAAGATTTTCTTCAAGTCTCTCAGCACCTCCTACCCACAGGCTTGGGGCTGGACACCAAAGAGTGACATGTATGACATTCATCACAGATGGTTATTAGGTTCTGTTCTCATCAGCACTGCCCAATACAATGTTCTATCAGGGAGGGGATGTTCTCTATCTGTGCTAATTCAGGGGCCACCAGTCACAGATGGCTAGTGAGCCCTTGAGTATGGCTGGGAAACTACGCTTTCAATTTTATTAAATTTAAATTTAAATAGCCACATGTGGCAAGTCACTACTGGATTGAATGTTGCATTGCCTGGCCATGGGATGCCACGTTTATTATTACATTATTTAGGCTAAAGCGTTTTGACAAATAAATTTCCCTATGGCTTCCCTTCCACCCCATTTCATTTTTGCCAAGTATTTTGGCATCTACTGTAGCTTACAGCTCCCATTTCCTTAATTTAAGAAAATGTTAAGAGTCAAGTTCATTGGAGAAATGGGAAGCAAATCAACACTTCAGATTTCTGGTTAAAAATATTGATGCTACGTGTTGAATTCAGTGGGTATTACACTCCCTCCAACCTGTAAAATAAATGGGTACTTTAAAAATTATCCACAGCACGTAAGATACACTGAAAGGGCCGTAGATGTTTCCAGAACACCACACTTAAGGGCACGCACTGTACTTTGTTAAGAGCAGGAAATGTCAACAGAAAAACTCCTGCAGAGGAGGATAATTACATTTTGCTTCCTACCCTTGGAAAAGCCTTTTCAACGTCCACCCACCCAAGTTTAGTTTGCTCTCCAAAAAGAGGTTCTTGTGAAGAACATAGAAGCTATTGTCTCCCCGCAAGGACTCTCCTCAAATAAGGCTTTGTCTCAGTGCTTCACAAGACAATCACTCTCCAAGAAAATGCAGAGGAATGGGACCAAATGGTGTCAACTGGGTGGTGTTTACACAGACTGTTCTTTGAATGACCAATAGGGAGCTGGCAGGGCCACTTACACCAAAGACTGAGAGACCTGGAGGTACCCAAAGGAGAGACAGCAGCCAGTGATGAGAGGCGGAAGGAGGCTGATGGGCCAAGAGGCACTCTGCTAGCTTGCTGAGGGGTCTAGGGGATGACTCCCTGGACCAGGACATGGAACCCTGCTGAGGGGCTAGGGACAGTATTGCTGGGATGGGACATACCCGCTGGCAGAAATGGGCCCCTTGTCATAGTTCTTCTGCAGGTTTGGAATCCAACTACCCAAGTTCCGTTGAACCAATTATAATCAGCAAATTCTGCCCATTATGAAAAGCAAAGGTCAGTTTCACAGACCCAAATACATTTGTCATTTGAATGCCACAGATTTGAACAGTGAGGATCCACTTACATGTGGATTTTCTTCAGCTTCTGCCGCCCAAGACAGCAAGACCAACCCCTCATCTTCCCCCTCCTCCTCCTCAGCCCTCTCAACATGATGATGAGGAGGAGGAAGACCTTTAGGATGAGCCCCTTCCATTTAATGAACTGTAAATGGATTTTCTCTTCCTTATGGTTTTCTTAATAACATTTTCCTTTCTCTAGCTTGACTGTGGGAATACAGTATATAATACATACAACGTTCAAAACATGTTAATTGACTTATATTATTGGTAAGGCTTCTGGTTAACAGGCTATTGTAGGTAAGTTTTTGGGGAGTCAAAAGTATACGTGGATTTCTGACTGCATAGATTGGGCACCCCAACCCTTACAATGTTCAAGAATCAACTGTAATCTCAAGAACTAGGCAATTGCAATATTTACTCATATATTCAGAGATGTGCATCCTTTCAAATTTCAAGTTCCTTTCACATGGAGCGAAGAAAACACCTAAGATTCAGGGGCTAAAGTTCTTTTTCATGTGCTCGCCCCCTTGGTCTTTCCCTTCTGAAAATGGCAACTCTATTCTGCCAGCTGCTTGGGCCGAAAACCTCGGACTCATGCATGCCTCCTCCTTCCCACACATTCAATACCCAGTTCTTCAGCAAACCCTGTCAGCTCTACTGTCAAACGCAGCCGGAACCGCGGCACTTCCCCAACCTACACCAGTACTGTGTTACTCAGAGCCACCGCCATCGGTCTTTTGGCCACTGCTGTCCCAACTCAGCAGCCAACGTGGTCCCTTTACAAGGTCAGATCTGCCCTTCAGAGTAAACTCTAGACTTTTCCTGGCCTGCGATTTCCCTGGGCACCCACCCCTACACCACACTGTCCCGCACCTGTTCGCTACAGCCACAGAGGACCCTGCGCTTCCTCAAAGACACAGAACACACCCCTGCCTGGGGGCCTTTGCACATTCTTTTTGCTCTCTGAAATGACTTTCAGTGGAAATGCATGACTTGGACGTTTAGCAAAGGCCTACGGGCAAAGAGGAAGTCATTTTGAGGTCCTTTTCCATAGGTCTCTACTAAATGTCACTTTTTTAGAGATGCTTGCCTGACAAGTTTCATAAGATGCCAACACGCATATGCCATGTGCACACCATTGTGCTCTCCTTCCTCCCTTCCTCTGTTTTTCTTCGTAGCACTTAGTACCACCTGGCACATGATGTGGTTAGGTCTCTTCCTGTACTTCTGTACTGGAACGTAAGCTCCCAGCCTTCTACAAGGAGGAAATCCCCCAGAAGTAAGGCTTGGGGATGATGGACTGCCCTTCCCTACCTCACCACTCCCTCCTTGCCACACACACACACACACACAAAGATAAATCTCCACTACACTTCTCTAAGTCAAAGAGTTGTATTGAAAGGTGTAAAATGAGGGTACTTGGGGCAGGGGAGAGTACGTATGTGTATGAAACATTGACCTTTCCATCAGGAAACCTATTCCAAAACCCGTGTATTTCCAGGACAAATGTTCCTATCTCCCTGATGGTTCCTGTGCTCTTTTTCTGTTTGGGCTAATTTTAATTCCATCTCATCAGGTCCCTGTAGTAATAAATGTTGACAGTCCCAGATGCCAGGCTTTCGGTGACAGCATCTGCTTATCCCCTCAGGATTACACTAAGTGCCTTAACCCACAGGACAGCGAGCACTTCGTTAGAGTTTTCAAGAGAAAAGGCATGCAGAGCACAGTCCACGCCAAGAGCCACGGGGCTCCTGTGGTGCCCTGAGCATCTGTGTATCAGGCAGTGATCTCCTTGAAAGTAGGGACCTCACCTCCTTCATCGCTGGTCTGGATGTCTCGCACGAGATCTAGATGCAGTCAAGCTCAATACGAGCTGGAAGAATGCTGCCTCTCTGAAGATAACCAAATATTTTATACACTGTTTACTGCATGAGGATGGCTCAACGAAATGCTTTTCATCTATCACTGGAAATAGATGCATTTTTAAAGCATTAAGTATTACAGCCATTCACACTGAGTATATGGAGATACCAGATTTGCACTCAACGGGAATGAAACGGTTTTCCATTTTATGGGTAACCACTTAGAATTTCCTATGTTGTGCTTAATTTTGAGACTTTGCATTAGCCAAAGTGCAATAGTATTAATTATTTCTTTAAGGGGAGAAAGGTATGACTGGATTAACGTGTCTGTGAGCTCATACACCACACCTGGCACGTGGTTCCCAACTGCTGCGGGATCCACCCGGAAGTCTTGCATAGGACTAATTCAGCCCAAAAGTCCATTTCTGATGGTCTGTGGGATTAATCCCAATGGCAGCTGACAGCTAACACTGAATATCTGAGCACACAGTATCGCAACATTAATGAGTTATGAAGAAAATATCATCTCACTGAGTCAAACTGCTCAAACACAGAAGAAACACAAAAAAAGAAGCCATAGGAACTGCTGTTCCTACAATACCCAGAAATATAATTCATAACATATGACCAGCCCAATTAAGACATTTGGGAGCGTGGTAAAAATAATCATGTAATAGAATAAAAGCAGTGATAACTTTCAGAACATTTAAACGCCGCAGAGGCCAGCATCTCGCCCAATGCTAAAATCTCATTCACTACATCTCCCACAGCGGTGTGTGTCTTCACCCAAACACTTGTGAAAACCAGCCGCTCTTACCACCATGAAAACAATGATCCGTCTGGAGGCACCGCTAACCATTAGACTCATCCAGAGGCTATCAGAGGTCAGACGTTAAGACAGACAGTAAGGATAAAATGACAGAAAACAGCATGTCCATGCCCAAGGGCCTCAGAATCTATTTAGAGGAGAAAATACAAAATTCCACAGTGAAGGGATTAGTGATGGGGTAAGTGAGGCCACAAGAGCACCAAGGAGAAATATCATAAATAAGAAAACAGGAAAGGCTCCCAGGAACTAATAGTGCTTGGGCTCATACTGACGTCTGCTCAAGAAACAAGAGGCCAAGGCATTCCAGTGAAGTGCACACATGGAGCAGGAGCATGGAGAGGATCTGTAAGCACATCAGGAGGCTCCTGTCAGTTTCAGAAGAGCCTTATGTCCATGCTATGAAGCTTAGATTTTTATCCCCAAGATGAAGGAAAACCACTGAAGAATACCACACTTAGATATGCAGAAGCAAAGCTGTACCATTCCTCCTCATTCCTTATTGTGCTACTTGCCAAATGAACGTCAGTCCTTCCCCAGCGACCCTAAGCTCCATGAGGACAGGGACTGCATGGGTTTTGTTCACCAATGCATTCCTATCATCGAAAGAAGTACTCGGGACATAGCATAACCAGTTTTCAAGTTGTCAAACGGCACAGCACAAAACATCACATTGGGTTTTTTAAAAAGATTACGCATGAAGAGAATTAAAAATGAGCTAAAGAAAACTGACTGAAATCAACTGTAGCTTGGGAAATTCACTATGTTGAAATATGTGCTTTTAAATAACAGGTAGGGAGCAAACAACCTATCATCAGTCGAGTAGAATCTGGTTGTCAATATGGAAAAGCAAAGGATAATCAGGGTCAGAACATGTCTGATGGTTAATTTGCAAAGGACAAATGCCTATGACATTGACTTTACTGCAGAGAAAACAGAAAAATATTTGGACGACGAAAGGAAAAACGAACATTTTATTTTGTATTTGTAGCGCAAAGCACATTGACTATGGCAGAAACTGGTTTCTGTTTTGTTCTGTTTTGTTGGGGAGCGTGTCATGAAAATATGCAAAGGATAAATTTCCATGGGTTGGGTCAGTGCAATGCTACATAAACAGCTGGAGAGTTTTTGAATTAAACTGGCTCGTGCAACAAAATGCTGTGATATCATGGAAACAAAATCTGATTGGATAAGCTCACAGCACAGCAAGGTACCCTGAAGCCCATGAACCCAAAATTCTGTGTTATTTTTCCTCCTTACTGTTCTCTTTATTTATAAAAGCTAATTTCTTTAAACAACAACAAAGAGAAGTGCCTGGGACAAAGCAGCTACTGAGTAAATGTTGACTGGATCAATGAATCCATCGGTTATGAACGTGTCGTCTCTAGTAGCGTGGATTGAAAAGGGGTGCATTAGTCCATTTTCACATTGCTGATAAAGACAAACCCAAGCAATTTACAAAAGAAAGAGGTTTGATGGACTCACAGTTCCACGTGGCCGGGGAGGCCTCAAAATCATGGCAGAAGGTAAAACGTATGTCTCACATGGCAGCAGACGAGAAGAGAGAGAAGCAAAAGCGGAACCCCCTTATAAAACCATCAGATCTCATGAGACTTATTCACTACCATGAGAACAGTATGGGAGAAACAGCTCCCATGATTCAACAAACTCCCATGGGGGTCTCTCCCACAATACGTGGGAATGATGGCAGCTGCAATTCAAGATGAGATTTGGGTAGGGACACAGCCAAACCTTATCAAGGGGATACTAAGGGAGGCAGAAAGACCAGATGGTCACAGGAGGGCTCTAAGAAATACTGAGGCCCAGGCTTAGGAAGGAGCAGATGTAGGAGAGAGGGGCAGTTAACAAGAGGCAGGATCACCAGATCTGATGACTGCTTGGCTACAAGAGACAAGTGGGCAGGAGAAACCCAAAGGCCACACAGGTTTCTGCTTTGGAGACTGGGTGGAAGGGACAGTGAGGCCAGGGGTTCTAAGCAATGAAAGAATAAGGTATTATGAGCAGTGAGAGAGTCAATTCAGTGTTAGATATACTAATCTCAGGATACCTAAGGGGCAGCAAAGAGAAACTGGCATTCATGGGTCTGCATACAGATGGAGACATGGCCGGAAATAGACACAGGGGACCACCAAAGGGACCAAGAAGGGGCCATGGAACTGAGGGTGAGAAGACAGTAGCATGGAGCAAGGCTCGGGATTATTTTTCTGGCAAATACTGGCTCCTATCGAGTTCACTGTTACTCCCAAATGATGGCTGTAAAGTGACAACGTGTCTTCTGACTAAGCTTCCTGCTGTAAGTATTCTATTTTCAACTCTTCAGACTGATAACAGCGGAAGCAGTTGAACGAGATCATCTCCATAAAGGAAGGCAGTCATCTGAATGCTGTCTCTTGGGTTAAAAAGCAGTTGAGGCCAAAGACGCACAACAAAATCACCCCAGTGTCAGGTGTAAACACGGCTGATGATGATTCTTTTCAATACAACCAGGATCCACTTACATTTTGAATTTCTGCGAGACAAGGGAGCAGATGAGAGGAAGGATAATGAGTGTTTTAATGTCTAGCACACACCTGGCTTTCTCAGACTGAGTGACATCACTAAGCAACCACGCAGCTTCCTGGAGGCTCTTTGAGATGGAGAAAAAAAACACTCAGAAAATTCTGAATGAAATAAAATGAGGAGCTGATCCAGGAGAAAAGGGAAAGGAGCTATGGGAAGAGGCTGGCATTCGTGACAAGAAAACACAGTTTAATCTGTTTTATTTCAATTTTTTAAACTTATTAAGTAAAAATTCCTCCAGGTTATGGGGAGGGGATTCCATATTTTTAAAAAATTTTAACTTGTACATGTTACATTTTTTCCCTTCAAAATTAAAACAGCTTTGTTAAGTCCAATAAGGAAACATGCATTCTTACAACCTAGACTACCAGCTTGACTGAAGAGAATACACTCCCTGAGCACATCAGCACTACTTTTTAGCCACTGAAATAATAATACCGGCACCTTTTGGAAAAGTAGCAACATGGAAGCAGCTTTCAAGATCTTTCATTCTGAAATCAGATCTAAGACCAGACCATGAATTGGACAGACTCTGTGTGGCTTTCAGGTCCAGGGGAGCCCACCTTTGTTAACAGGAGTGACGTTTTCCCATCTGTCTAATAGGAAATGCGTACACAGAGAACCAGCGAGATGTGCGCCTTAGCTCAAGGAGAGTCAACAGCTAGCAGCTGGCACAGAAAGAACGATTTTTAAATCCAACACTTAACTCAGATTACCCCGAGGCATACTGAGATCCTCTGAACATTAGACATTCACTTTCTCAACGCATTAGGAGACAAAACAAACTTCATTTGCAAATATAATCAGGAGGAAACACTGAGGGGAAAAAGGGAGTCAGTAATTCAAACAGATAATTGAGATTGGGCATTTGGAAAAGTCTAGAAATCCCTAATGTAATCAGAAAAAGAAAAAGAGCAATGGATTCATCCATCCAATTCCATAATGAGATTGCTATTTTTTTTTTTTTTTTTCCAAATGTCTACATGTCTGCTGAAGCCAGCTTAGCCACTTAGTTCTTGGGATCAAACTTCTAGCTCTCAGGTTGGGTGAACATTTCTCAGGGGTTTAGCTTTGTTTGTTGCCTAGGTACCACGAGGTGAGGGCAGGAATGGGGCGGGGCACAGGTAGGGAAAGTTATGGCGTATGTATCACCTTGGTCATTTAAAGACATTTACACATAGAAGGAAGGGGGTGGCCATGAAGTGTTGACCAACAGAGCTCTCTGCAATGTTGGGAATGTTCGCGATCAGGGGTGTCCAATCTTTTGACTTCCCTGGGCCACACTGGAAGAAGAGGAAGAATTGCCACACAAAATACACTAATACTGACAATAGCTAAGGAGAAGAGAAAAAAGAAAGAAATCACACAAAAAAATCTCATAATGCTTTAAGAACATTTACAAACTTGGGTTGGGGTTCATTCAAAGCCATCCTGGGCCCCATGTGGCCCACAGGCTGTGGGAGTTGGACACATTGTTCTAGATATATCTACACTGTCCAGTATAGTAGCCACCAGCCACGTGAGGCTACTGAGAGCTTCAAACATGACCAGTGCAACTGAGGAGCAAACATTTTCATTGTATTTCATTTAAACTGAAATTACCGTATGTAGCTAGAGCCCCTGTATACTGCACAGCGTCGATTTAAAGGACACAGCCCACCTTCCTTGTTAGCTGCCCTTCCAAACTAAAAATTCTAACATTTTGGGATTTATTTTACCCAGGAAAGTGTACATCCTTAATTACAGTCAGCAAATACCCACATTTGGGGCAGTGTGTCCTATAAACAAGCTAAGTAATTAGTCTTCATTTTCAAAGATATATAAACTAACCATGTTACAGGCTGAGAAAAATTTCACTTAAAGGTATATGCTAATTATATAGAGCACAACCTTCAGGGTGAATTCTCCCAAACCCAAAGCAAGAACAACTACGTAAAAATATTAGTGGATTGGCTGACAAAATCAGAAGGCTATTATCCAAAGATTTTTCTCAGGTGAAAAAACAGAAACAAAACCAACTTCTTAGAACACTGGAGCACCCAGCACTTGGATTCTGCCCGTTTCGTAGGCTCTGTTTACTATCTTGCCTCTCTACAAGGCCTTCGGTAAACTCTGTTGCATCCTTAGGCTGCTGGAGAGAAGACTAAGCGACTAAGCTTTTTTTTTTTTTTTTTTTTTTTTTTTTTTTTTTTTTTTGAGACAGAGTCTTGCTCTGTCACCCAGGCGATTCTCCTGTCTCAGCCTCCCAAGTAGCTGGGATTATAGGCGCACACCATCATGCCTGGCTAATTTTTGTATTTTTTAGTAGAGATGGGTTTTCACCATGTTGGTCAGGCTAGTCTCAAACTCCTGACCTCATGATCCACCTGCTGCAGTCTCCCAAACTGCTGGGATTACAGGCGTGAGCCACCACACCCAGCCAAGACTAAGCTTTTAATTCCTGTGCATGGCATTTTCCAGGATCGCCTCTTGCATTCTACTGCTCTGAAAAATTCTGAAGACAAAACCCCAAATAATTTTAGTCTTTCTGGACCTTATATTTGCATAAATGGCTTCCTCTCACACTTCCCTTTGGTTTTCTCCTTAGAACAGATGACGATGTCCTCATTTTTCCTTACGAAAATTCCAAAGAAAGTCAAATGACAGGAAAGCCACTTTCAAAGCACATACATAGATTACAGCATTTATACAGAGTTATCCTGTTCAATCAAATCAAAATGATCCTCTTTAAGGTGTAGACAAATTCTCAAGTCCACATAAAGTCCTTCATTATACACAGACATGCATAATCACATGTGCATACTGATAAACATGATTATTTCAGTAAAATGCATCTTCTAAAATAGTAGGTATAATGCCATATTATTTTTGTGGCAATTTCAAAAAATAAAGCATTCAACAGGAAAGAACTTATCAGAAATCCTATCGCCAGGATGGAGTGCAGTGGTGTGATCTCGGCTCACGCGACCTCCACCTCCTGATTGCAAGCAATTCTCCTGCCTCAGCCTCCCAAGTAGCTGGGACTACAAGAGCGTGCCACCATGCCCAGCTAATTTTTGTATTTTTAGTAGAGATGAGGTTTCACCATGTTGGACAGGCTAGTCTCCATCTCTTGACCTTGTGATCTGCCCGCCTTGGCCTCCCAAACTGCTGGAATTACAGGCGTGAGCCACTGCGCCCAGCCCAGAAATTCTCTTTTAAGATCAAATCTCTTTTAATCCTCTGATATAATTTCTAAAGATGTTTACAATTCCTGGAGTTCTTAAAGAGAGAGAACTAATGCTAGACTATTTGTCCAGCCTCCATTACTTTGATTACTGTTCTGACTATAGCATTCTGAGCCTCTCGACTTTGGAGTTGCTGTTACTCCTGCAGACTCACAGCCTCCGCTATCAATGCTCACAGCTCACTTTGCTCTATCTCCTTCCAACCTTCTATGTCCCAGGAACCATAACTAAGCCTGGGTAGGTTAACTGAAGTTGTTAATCATGTTTTTTTTCCCTCTTTTTTGAGACAGGGTCCCACTCTGTCGCCCAGGCTGAAGTGCGCTAGCGTGATCACAGGTCACTGCAGCCTCAACCTGCCCAGGCTCAGGTGATCCTTCCACCTGAGCCTCCCGAGTAGTTGGGACGACAGGCACGCGCCACCATGCCTGGCTAATTTTACTATTTTTTGTAGAAACAGGGTTTCACCATTTTGCCTAGCGGGGTCTGGAACTGCTGGGCTCAAGCAATGAGCCCACCTTGGCCTCCCAAAGTGCTGGGATTACAGGCATGAGCCACTGCGCCCGACCTAACTATGTTTTAAATGAGGAACTAGGGCATAAAGTACTCGGCTGATGGGCAGAAGATTTCTGCCAAGTGATGCATTCAGAGGTTCATGTCCAACGGGCCCCACATTAGAATTTCACATTTGTTTTAAAAGAAGTTGAGGTGGCAAGGTACGTGCCCCTCCAAATAACAGTTGAAGTCCAAATTTCAGTTAACAGAAAATTAGCTGTGTAACTTACTATTAAGCAGAATTAAGTGTACTAGATAATTCTTGGAATAATCAGACAGGTAGTTCATAACAGCCGAGGAATATCGCTACCCTCTACTATCAAATGCCAAAGACGCATCATTAGTGTTGACCGTGGAGCAGATGTCCTGTGTGCAGCTAGTACAATTTCATTTTAACCTTAAAAGCATTTTGATACTCCACTGTTAGTGACTTTCCTGTGCTTGGATGGGCAGGTGGAGACAGGACTGTAGTGAATGCAGATTCCCTGAGGGCAACCAGGAGATCCAAGGCCCACGCAAATAACCGCACTGTGATTAAAGATGATGGAAATGAAGCCACTAAACAGCTATGCCTTCTCAAACAAGCTTGCTGAAATCAACGAAGACTGAGTCTTGCTCTGTCACCCAGGCTGGAGAGCAGTGGTGCGATATCAGCTCACTGCAATTGGCTGACTACCACATCCGCCTCCTGGGTTCAAGCCATTCTCCTGCCTCAGCCTCTTACTCAGCTAGGATTACAGGTGTCCACCACCATGCCCGACTGATTTTTATATTTTTAGTACAGTTGGGGTTTTACCACGTTGGCCAGGCTGGTCTCCAACTCCTGATCTCATGATCTGCCCACCTCAGCCTCCCAAGGGGCTGGAATTACAGGCATGAGCCACCATTCCCAGACTGAAATGAGCTTTATAAGTAGCTATTACTAATAAATATAATTTTTTTCTTTTGCTATTTATAATATGTAATTGTCCAAAAAAACTTTAATTACATGAAGTGGTAGGGTTAGGACTACATGAACTAAGCATGTTAGAAGTAAATTTAAAAATCTATTCCTATCCGTATTTTTTCTTTACTTAGAACAAACCCAGCCATCTATTTTCTCTGATTAAGCTACCATGAGCCCAAAAGAAGTGGGCTAACAACATCCAGAGAAAGAATACTATCGTGCTTTTATAAAGTGAAGAATAAAAATGGAGCCAATGAAACTGAGTGAACGATGAGTAAAGAAGTTGAGGGATAAGTCCAGGCAGTTGAGTTTTCTGGAAAAATTCATTAATTTACCAAACTTAGGATTTGAAGAAGTGTATGTGAACAGAAACCCCCCAAGGCTTGGGTTACACGGTGACTTGTTCAAGCTGCTCATTTCTCAAACACAGTCTGGGGTGCTGACAGTACACCGGGTGTCCGGCCAGGCTCTGTGCAGCTATATGGATCCAACAGGGACACAGACAGGAGCAGAGAGAGAGCTGAGGTGGGCGGGGAGCATATAGGAAGAACATCTAAAGGGTCTTCTTGGCCGGGCGCGATGGCTCACACCTGTAATCCTAGCACTTTGGGAGGCTGAGGCGGGCAGGTCACAAGGTCAAAAGATTGAGACCATCCTAGCCAACATGGTGAAACCCCGTCTCTGCTAAAAATACAAAAATTAGCCAGGCATGGTGGCAGATGCCTGTAATACCAGCTACTCAGGAGGCTGAGGCAGGAGGACTGCTTGAACCCGGGAGGCGGAGGTTGCAGTGAGCCAAGATCGTGCCACTGCACTCCAGCCTGGCAACAGAGCAAGACTCCATCTCGATAAAAATAAAAATAAAAATAAAAATAAAAATAAAAATAAAAAAAGAAGGGTCTTCTTAGCCAAGACACAAGGAAGGAGTGAGCCTGGGATGAAGCCTGGAAAAGCTGCTCAGGAAGGCATGAGAGCAGACGCCAAGGCCCGGAAGCTGCGCTGCACCAGCTTGGGGCATTTCCCGTGGGGCTCAGAACTGGGCTGGAAAACCAGCTGACGCTGGGGGAAACTGATCCCAGAGGCCCCAAAGCACACCCAGGAGGCTGTTTTCTCAGGGAAGCCACTGCTGGTTTTTAAGCAAAAGTGATGCAGGCTGATTTCTGTGTTAAAGAAGGATTTCATCAAAAGAATAGTCAGCACTGAAGCCATGGAGGGGAGCTGTGGGCACTGCAGGTGGAGAGGAAGTGGAGGCGACACGCATGGCTGGCAGCAGGGCGGGCAAGGGCAGGCACAGGGACACTGATGTGGCAGTGGTTACCTCCCCCCGAGAGGAGCCATTCTCAACCAACCTGAGAAAGGTGCCAAGCACATCAGGGCCAGACAGCAGAGGACGGGGCGGAGACCCGGAGGATGGAATAAGAGCATTGCCTGGCACCGGGACCACAAGTCTTCCATCTGAGCTGCATCTATACCCCACAAAGCCACATCCTACATCCTTTCTTGGGATCACTGATTCTTGTCCAAGCCTCTGTGAGTAACAGTAGCAAGGCACAGGATTTCAAAAGACATGCCACCCACCAGAGGACATAGATTGGCCATGTCCCTGACATCCCCTGGGGCAGCTGTCACTCTACGGCAGGGACCTCACCCAAGCTCCTCTCAAGCTGAACAGAACCAGCCTCTGCACCTGCTCTGCCCACTGAGATGGGCACTAGCCACATGTAGCTAGTAAATTAATTAAAACTAAGTAAAGTTTGAAATTCAGTTGCTCAGTCAATCCAGAGCCACACGTCCAGTGGCTACTGAAACAGCAGAAGCCCTGAACATTTCCATCGTCACCAAAGTTCCACCGTTCGGCACTACTGGAAACTCTTGAGTGGAATTTGTTTCAAATGGCACATGCAAGGGGGGAGCAAATTTTTAACTGTGTTAAGAAAAAGGAATTTCACTTCACGATCATTGATTATTTCATCATCGTCAGTGAAGAGAATCAATGTGGAAAACAAAAACCGCCACTTCAACGTTCTCTTGCGTCTATAAAGGTTTCAAAGCACTGTAATGGAAGAAATAAATGTAATACTGGCACATTTCATGAGCGATTTTTTCTTTTTCTTTTCTTTTTTTGAGATGGAGTTTCACTCATGTTGCCCAGGCTGGAGTGCAATGGCGCGATCTCGGCTCACCGCAACCTCCGCCTCCTGGGTTCAGGCAATTCTTCTGCCTCAGCCTCCCGAGCAGCTGGGACTACAGGTGCGCGCCACCGTGCCCAGCTAATTTTTGTATTTTTGGTAGAGACGGGGTTTCACCTTGTTGACCAGATCTCGATCTCTTCACCTCGTGATCCACCCGCCTCGGCCTCCCAAAGTGCTGGGATTACAGGCGTGAGCCACCGCGCCTGGCCATGAGCGATTTTTTCTACTGAACTTAGAAATTTACTATGTACTTAGCATCCTGTCAATGTGGATAAAAAACATTCAAATGATAAGAAAAACACTGCGGCCTAGTCCTAGCAGTATCAAAAAGCCTTCCTATGTGTTCGTAATATTAAATTTATAACATAGTCCCTGAAACCACAAGGTAGAAATCTAGAAGTGAAGAAGTGCAAAATCTGCCCGGTCTCATGGGTCTTTACACAGGTCTATCGATGAGTAGTGGTTACTATGCCAATCCATATACACTCCGACCAGAAAACAGGAGGTTACAGAGACAGCACTCGAACAGCCCAGATCTCAACCCTCTTTCCACATTAGGGTCATCTGGTGAGTTAGACAACACACTCACAATACTGTCTCACACATACTCTCACACACACACCACACCCTCACACTTACACACATACACATACTTGCAATACACTCTCACACACATACACGCCCACACATACACAAACATACATTCACAACACATATATACACACACAACATATACACATACAACATACACACATACACATACAGCACACACATACAACATATTCTCACATATTTATAATACACTCACACACACACTCACAGAACATACACACACATACACACTCATGCACTCATACACACGCCCTGGATATTAAACTCTCACTGTGGACCTGTGGAAGAATATACAGCTGTCTTGAATAGTCACAGTAATACTTCTCCTTAAGCTCCATTTAAAACAATAAAGAGCTTATTAAATAACAGATCACCAGATTTTGATCCTGGCTGTGCAACAGAACCACCTGGAAAGCTTTTTAGAAATAACAATGCCTTAGGCCCCAACCCAACTGACTGAATCAGAATTTTTGGAGGGTGGAAGTTGGGCATCCATATTTTCCAAGAGATTTCTAGGTGATTCTAACAGGCAGCCGGATGGACCAGCACAATCAATGAACAGAATACCATGTTTCTTGAGAACTTGAAACAGGGGCCGTGTGCATAAAACAAGCTCTGGGAACTGAGACTCACTCCGCTGGCTCTGAACAGTGCTCTGCCACCAGCACAGGACTCTACCCTCAAGGTGGCATCCAGGAGGGCCTTCCAGAAGGCCTCACCCCTTCCCCAGCGTCACCACCCCTGCCTCCTCAGAGGCAGTCTCGGCACTGAAAAATGGCTTGTTGAATAAGGAGAACCAATTTCTGTGGACATGAATCATATTTTTATAAATGTTATATTAATATTCAATATTTTTATTTATATAAATTAATTTCTTTTTAAGGCCAGGCATGGTGTAATCCCAGTGCTTTGGGAGGCTGAGGCAGCAGGATTACCTGAGGCCAAGAGTTCAAGACCAACTTGGGCAACAAAGCGAGATCCTGTTTGTACAAAAAATAGAAATAAAAATTAGCCAGGCACGGTGGTGGGTGTCTGCAGTCCTAACTACACAGGAGGCCACGGCAGGAGGACCACTTGAGACCAGGAGTTCAAAGTTACAGTGAGCTATGACCACTTATGCCACTGCACTCCAGCCTGGGTGACGGAGCCACACACTCTGCTTCTAACATATACAAATGGGTGCGGGTGTGTGTTTTTCTATAGCAGATCCAAGAGCTCGGACATGGTCTGAGACCATATTCTGATTTGATCTAACAAATATTTTGAACAAAACAAGTACTTGTGTTTAAAATGTTGACTTTTCATATCAGCTTTTGCAATCAAAACAAAATACCAAGCAATCTTAAAATTAAGAACAGAATGGCAAATAATCCCGTATGTGAACAGCTCTTGCAGCTTTCCCCTCTTTTTACCTTCCTGTCACCCCAGCCATGCCCCCGTGTTGGGCCACACACCTGGTATGGGTGGTACGGGTGGAGGACCCCTCGCATTGCCTGCAAGAGGCATCATTCTGGTGTCAGAGAAAGCATAGGGATATTCCACATCCCATGCAATTACAGTATGCTTCATTTATTCTTCTGAGGAACCTAACCTCTATTTAAACCATCGCACCCTGATGGGAAAATTCCCTTTTTGGAACTTCTAAATACCAAAACGCTGACTTACTTTGGTTCTTTTGTAAACAAAAATCCAACTGCAAAAACAACATAATATTAAAGATGCTTTCAAGCAAGAAAAAATGTTACCCACAACCCCTCTACCCTAACCCGATTATTTTTACATTCATTTAGCTCTTCTCTTTTGTCTATACTGCCACAAAATCATCATATAGTTTTTGTAATCAAGGCTTACCTGTAATCTTGTGTTTTGCTTTTCTTCAACTGTTATGCTGTAATATTATGAATCAACAACTCTATAAACTGGGAAGAGTAGACCATATTGCCCCAAAGGGAATTCTTGCTCTATATCACTGGTTATATATAAATCCTAAACCCCAGGCAAAATCAGCAGGCTTTGGCGCTTCTAAATGTCTTTTTCAGAGACTCTAAAACACTCAACAATCTAGAAATGGGTCTTGCTCTTAGCATTCTGCTTCCACATTTCATCAGTTACATCAACAGAGGGAAGGCTAACCTTCAGTTACGCTAAAGTTCTCTGGGCACAGGCCACCAGCCCTCAGGGATAGCCAGGCCAGCCATCCTGTGAGCCTCCCAGAATGAACACGCAGAGACGTCAACATAAAATAAGGCATAATTCCATCTGCCTACGTGCCTCAGAAGAAAATGGAGATTTCCATGATCACTCATGACTTTTGATAATGACATCCATCATATCCCCCCTCCGATCTTTGTTAGTTTCACATACAGACTGTAATTTTTGTAGTCTTAATGAAAACACTTCAAAATGCGTTAAGAAATCAATGCATGAAAGAGTATTTCATGTTTCTCAACTATGTTTAAATGTTACACAAATCATGCTGCCGCCAGCCCAGAAACTATCCAGAAGGTCACAAGTCAACCATTCATCAGTAAAGCTTTATTCTCTTCGCATGCCTGAAATTGCTCAGCCACCAATGTCAGCCACTCACCAGGAAAGTGGGACATTTTATACATTAACTAATTGTTACAACAGTTCAGCTCAGTCTTTCAGAGATACAAAAAAAGAGAGAGACAAAGAGAAAAGAAGTGGGGAGACCATTTCCTTTCAAACCATAAAAATGTTAGGAATTATTCTATTCAGCCAAACATTTTCTTCCCTAGAAACTTGTCAGATTTTGCCTTCAGGAAAACATGATTAAACCTATTGAAAATTCACACACTGGCCGGGCGCAGTGGCGCACACCTGTAATCCCAGCACTTTGAGAGGCTGAGGCAGGTGGATCACGAGGTCAGGAGATTGAGGACATCCTGGCCAACATGGTGAAACCTCATCTCTACCAAAATACAAAAAATTAGCCAGGCATGGTGGCGTACACATGTAGTCTCACCTACTCAGGAGGCTGAGGCAGGGGAATTGCTTGAACCCGGGAGGGGCGGAGGTTGCAGTGAGCTGAGATCGTGTCACTGCACTCCAGCCTACGCAACAGAGCAAGAGTCTGCCTCAAAAAAAAAAAAAATTTTTTTTTTACAGAAAATATTTTAATCATTACCTAACCTCAACCATCATCAGCTCATCGCCAATCCTGTTTCACCTACATCCATATATATATGTATATATATGTATCCTTATATATGTGGATAAGGATATACATCACCCCCACCTATTCTATGTGGAAGCAAATCTCTGACATCATTTATTCCATGCATAATTAGTTCAGTGTGTCAAATCTATGTTTGAAAAAGAATCTGAATTCGTTTGTTAGTGTTTACAAAATTCTCTAACATTAGAGTGTAAGTTAAGGCATTAACTTACTACAGAATCACATCTAGAAAACCAAAGTGAAATCATGGCCTCAGACCGCTCACAGATAACCATGCTACTTTCAAAAGATATCTGTCAGATAAATGCAATCCTGTATCACAAGCTAATTCACAGACTCACTCAGGGACTGCAAGATGAATATACTACTGCACAGCTGAAGATCACTTTTTAATATAATCATATTACTTTAGGAACAAACAGTGTTATAGCCAAGCGTTTATTATCTGACCTAAATGGAAACCGTGAAAATAAATCGATCTGATCTGAATACAAAATTTAGCTGATGTGCAAATAAAACCCCAACATTTTAAAGGAGTTTTTCACTTATTTGAATGCGACTAGTACCAGCTTTTAACGTGAGATTTTTGATGGTCACCAACTTGGGAGCTGTTAGTACTCGTTTACTAGTGTTTTATGTTTAGACTGAAATTATCTCAATGGCACCATCCGGTCCCTTTGATTTTATGAAGTCTGCTGGGGAGAATTTCAGAAAGTAAATTATTAGGTTAGTGCAAAAGTAACTGCAGTTTTTTTCCATTAGAAGGTTGCTGTTTATCTCATTGTTTACTTCTAGGGGAAGAGTTTGTCTAAAAGTTCAGGTTTCAAACTTTCGAGCTCTGATTTTTGTTTTGTTAAAAGAAAAAAAAAACTATTATCATAGAAATATTAGGTTGGTGCAAAAGTAATTGGTGTTTTTGCCATTCATCAATGAGATAAACAGCAACCTTCTTTCATCCTTCAGTCTCTTCGGCCCCAGGGAAATATGAGCTCAGTAAGGAGCCTGGGAAGCTCAGCGTTTCAAACAAAGAGAAACCGGAGGAGCCCATGCGGCACTTTCTAAACCTGGCATGGCCCTGTGCGCCAGCGAAAGCTTCAGGGAATCTGTCTGAATAACCTGGAGATACCTTGTGTTCTTCTTGATCATTTTTCAAATCTTTTCACTTTCTTTCTGTAATGATCACACTGACAAAAGAACCAGGCCTACAGGTACATCCGAATAGGGACAAAGTCTGAGGAGAAAAGCAATCCTAGATAAAGAAGCACCCCCGGATGCTGGTGGAGAGGGTGGGTGCCCGGAAAAGTCTGTCCCCTCAGAAGGAGCCACAGCCAACAGCCGGCCCTAGCAACCCCACTTCTTCCTCCCTAACATGCCAAACCATGGCTTTGCCATTTTTAAACAAACGCTGGTTATAAGTGGTGAAGTCAGTCATGAACTGCCATCATTCTCACATTTCATGCTACGGGGGAAAGAAGATGGGCTTTGTTACGCGGCAAACCAAGGTTCAAATCCCTGCTCTGCTGGGCCCACTACTGTTTGACCTTGAACTTCCTGGAGGTCTCCCTGGAGGCCCTGGCAGAGCTTAGGCTCCGACCTTCTATTTCTCTATACATAAACCAGCATTTGCTGCTTCACACCAGCTATGTTATGAACAGGCTATGATTTTCATCAGTGTTACTGCAATAAATGCTCACTGAATGCCCCGTGTCAGATGCTTCTGTGGGCAAGAAGTTAGAGATGAGGCCCCAGACCTTGCACAGTCCATTTCAAGTGTAAACTAAAAAGAAATTCCTAAGCCCGCCACCAACTGAACAAACCCCTTCTCGGCCAAGGGGACCGCAGAGAAACCTTAAAAACTGAATTCGTGGCCAGGATGGGAAGGGAGGTCAGACATAGCTGGTTACATCCCCTCCCTTTTGGAGTTTAGGCACACCTGACCAGCATTCATGTTAAAACAGAGATCCTAAGTCTCGCAAAACAGACTCTTTGTGACAGTAAGACATCAAAGGAACCAAGGCCAGGCCACACAAGGGTTAAGTCCCACATGCCTGCAAGTGACTCTGACCCAGTGTCTCGGTTAACAGACTTTCTTATCTTACACATTCCTCTCTGCTGACTCCACATTTTTAGACAAAGCTTTACTCCTTTAACCAGTAACACACTGAAGAATCTCTGAATCCATCATAAGCCCCTGCCTTGAGATATCACACCTTTTTTTAGGCCAAACCAATGTACACCTACCTTGTACTGATTTATGTCTTTGCCTGCACTCCTGTCTGTCCAAAACCAAACTGTAACCCAACCGCCCTGGGCGCACCTTCCCAGGACCTTTTGAGACTATGTTCAGTCTCTCAAACTTGCCCGAATATGCCTCTTTAGAATACCTTATGGAGTCTGGTTTTTCTATTAACACAAATGCGGCCAGGGCCCTTCTAGCTTTTGACAAAATTGAACATACTGGTTTCAGGTGCCCATTCAGCATTCGGCCAGTCTCTTCTTTTGGCCCCATGGCCCCATTCTGAGCCCAATCCTTATAATCCTCACTAATCATCTCTGAAATGTGAGCTGATAGGAGCTCAAGCCAGGGTAGCAACCATGGCAGCCAGCCCTCCTGAGAGCAGACATCACTAATCTCTTACAGCCCCTTTGATCCTCAATTCAAACTCCAAATCTTTCAGGACAAGATACTCCTGGCAGCCACTACCAATCGATTTTCGAGCTGGCAATACTGCAACCAAACAAGTGACATTTCCCCATGTATCTGCATGTTAATATTGAGCCACTGGAGACTTAAATAGAAAGATCCCTTAAGCCCCCAAACACAAAGGACAAGGAAGTGAGAGGGAAAACGAAGAGCATGCATTGCATAAATGGGTCCCCAAATTAAAATTTCCTCCTTATCCTTTACTGAAGATTATTCTCTATCATAATGACTGTTGCTGGACACAGGGAGAAGCATCACACACTGAGGTCAGTTGGGGGGGTTAGGGGAGGGACAGCAGGGGGTGGGAAAGTTGGGGAGGGATAACATGGGGAGAAACGCCAGATACAGGTGACAGGAAGATAGAGGCAGCAAACCACCTTGTCATGTGTATACCTATGCAACAATCCTGCATGATCTGCACATGTACCCCAGAACCTAAAGTGTAATTTAAAAAAAGAAAAAAAAAACAAAACAGGTTTCTATAGCTTTATAAAACCACCAACACACATCTAAGTCTTTGATACGTAATTTTATATCAAATTTACTATTACTATAAAAATATTTTATCCTCTGAAATGTTTTCTTTCAATACTACTTTGTATTTATATTCAATTTCCCAAATAAATTTTTAAGTTATTCAGCCCATTCCATATTTAATTGGCTTCAAAGTTTGGTGCAATCCATTTATTTCATTAAGTTCCCTTCCCTTAGTTCATTTTGATTCATCTTAACTGTCTTTTAGTAACTTTCTAAAGATTACGTGTGTGCGTGGTGTATCAGCTGAGTCCCTGTTTATCTGATAATGTATTTCTGTTGCCTTCAAACACTAAAGGCATCTTCACTAACTAAATTTGTTATATTGCTACTTTTGGCTCAAAATTCTATTGTGGTTATTTATTTTTTATTATTATTATTATTATTATTATTTTTTGAGACAGAGTTTCGCTCTTGTTACCCAGGCTGGAGTGCAATGGCGCGATCTCGGCTCACCGCAACCTCCGCCTCCCAGGTTCAGGCAATTCTCCTGCCGAGTAGCTGGGATTACAGGCACGCGCCACCATGCCCAGCTAATTTTTTGTAGTTTTAGTAGAGACGGGGTTTCACCATGTTGACCAGGATGGTCTCGATCTCTTGACCTCGTGATCCACCCGCCTCGGCCTCCCACAGTGCTGGGATTACAGGCTTGAGCCACCGCGCCCGGCCTTATTGTGGTTATTTAAATGTCTACTGAAATTTATTTCCAAATGGGGATGTTCTGAAACTAACCTGCTACTTGTTCTTTAACAAATCATTTTTTTTGTTGTTCTTTAAAATAATAATAATGACTGTTGGATTTTCCATTAGAGTGCAAAAGGCTATTTTAAGGTACTTAAGAAATATGTATTTTGGCTGTGCACAGTGGCTCATGCCTGTAATCCCAGCACTTTGGGAGGCCAAGGCGGGTGGATCACCTGAGGTCAGGAGTTTGAGACCAGCCTGGCCAACATGGTGAAACCCATCTCCACTAAAAATTAGCCAGGTGTGGTGGTGGGTACCTATAATCCCAGCTACTCGGGAGGCTGAGGCAGGAGAATTACTTGAACCTGGGAGGTGGAGGTTATTTTTATAAATATATATACACACACATACACATACACACACACACACACACACACACACGCACGTATTTTGAGACAGTGTGGTGATTCCTCAAGGATCTAGAACTAGAAATAACATTTGACCCAGCAATCCCATTACTCGGTATATACCCAAAGGGTTATAAACCATTCCACAATAAAGACACATGCATACATATGTTATTGCAGCACTATTTATAATAGCAAAGACTTGGAACTAACCCAAATGCCCATCAATGATAGACTGGATAAAGAAAATGTAGCACATATACACCATGGAATACTATGCAGCCATAAAAAAGGATGAGCTTATGTCCTTTGCAGGGACATGGATGAAGCTGGAAACATCATTCTCAGCAAACTATCACAGGAGCAGAAAACCAAACACTGCATGTTCTCACTCATAAGTGGGAGTTGAACAGTGAGAACACACAGACACAGGGAGGGGAACATCATACAATGGGTCCTGTTGGGAGGTGGAGGAAGGGGGAGAGAGAGCATTAGGACAAATACCTAAAGCATGCGGGGCTTAAAACCTAGATGATGGGTTGATGGGTGCAGAAAACCACCTTGGCACACGTATACCTATGTAACAAACCTGCACGTTCTGCACGTGTATCCCAGAACTTAAAAGTAAAATTTAAAAATATAGCAAAAAATGGAGAAAGTTTTTCATGCACCATAAGAAATTTAAGGCATTAAGTTCAAAAAGATTGCTAAAATGAGGCCTCCATGCAAAATGTATACGTGTCAGCATTGTCAATGTAAGACAAGACAGACTAGCCATGGTTAAGAGGAGCATTTAGCAAATAACACCAAGTGGGTCCTTGGAAAGAAGTCGTCACCGTGTGCTGGTTTGTGGATGTGTTCTTCTTCCAAACTCTAGGTTTCATTAGTACAGATTCTCGGCCTATTTTGTTGAGTTGTTTCTCAACAACCAGCATAGTGTCTAAACCAGAGCAGACTCTCAAGTGTTTATGAGTGAAGGAAATAGCTCTCTCATTTCCTTGAATAATCTTAAGTAGGCTGCTTTCAGCTCTTCTGTCATCCTGACTTGGGAAATTGTTGAGACCCCAGCAAAATTGACAATAATCTTCACAAAAAGAGCTCACACAACTGCAGTCCATCTCATCCTACAGCACAATTTCTGATTCAGAGGACAGCAATGTAAAACTAGGAAGAAACGATGGCTCAGAGGGTGGCACCTGGACGCAGGCCCTGGCCTGACCTCAGGCCCCTGCTCTCTGCAGTCTGCCACACCAACTCTGTACACTGCCTCACGTGAACGTCCCATGTGGAAGAGAGGAGAGAAAAAAAATTAAAAGATAAACATGCTTAGTTTCCCGATTTCTCAGCTGTCCCAATTCTCAGGCTAAAAAATCTGTTCTCACTACCTAAAGTTAGCCATGTGCAGGATGAGTTAGCTGATCTAGATCATGAAAATATTCACCATCCTGCATTGCTCCTCCACAGGTTTGAGTCAGGCCATCATGAAGCTGGTATCTGCAAACTCCTTGGTTTCCTGCACACAGAAGGATTCTCAAGGTACCAGGCACTCGCCATGTGCAGGAAGGGAGCTGCTGTACTCAGGATGAGCATTCAACAAAATGAATTTTCCCAAGGAAGAGACACTGAGGCATTATAAGTCATGAATAGCTTAAAAACCAGGACCCAACAAAGCCCATGTCCACACATATTTAAAACCAGATGTCCAGTCTTATATGTCCATATAAAGAATTTAGGACAACAATGAGAGCTCTTGGAAAATAAGCACAAAACCCTTTTGACGGTTATACTACTTATATATTATTGAGGATGTGTGAACAGCTGAATCTTCATTCAGTCTTCATAGATACCAAGATGGACCCTGACCAAATGGGAAGGGATGGGCTTAACACATGTTCTTCTAGTGGTCAAATGTGCAGGAAAGCACCACTGAAAATCACCTAAATTTACCCAAGAAAAACAATTATCTTGGTATTCAAGATAAACACAAAGCCAACTTTATGTACTCTATTTCTCCTTCTGCAGAATTACCTATTCTCAAAAGCCTTTTACTGTGATTCAGTGATCTCGGCTCACTGCAACCTCTGCCTCCCAGTTCAAGTGATTCTCCAGCCTCAGCCTCCCAAGTACCTGGGACTACAGGCGTTCACTACCATGCCTGGCTAATTTTTGTATTTTTAGTGGAGACAAGGTTTCACCACGTTGCTCAGGCTGATCTCGAACCCCTGAGCTCAAAGTAATCCACTTGCCTCGGCCTCCCAAAGTGCTGAGATTATAGGCGTGAGCTGCCAGGCCCAGCCCATGGCAAGTCTTAATTAACTGAATTTTATTCGTGCCTGAACCGACATCCCCCAACCACTCACTCAGGCAATATGGTCCAAGTAGTTAAGAAAAATAGTAACCAACTAAATTTTCTCTTCCCCAACCGCTTCCTTAACAAACAACAAGTTTAAGAATAAGCAATCATTGAAAGCCAAATATTACGTTATCCCAAGAGCACGACCAGGCTCGGTGTTTCTGGGCCTGACAGACCCCTCATGAACCTCATGTCCCCTCATTTGCTAAAAGCAAATAGAAATATCTGCTCCGTTGATTTCATACGGCTGTTGTGGATGAGTTTGTTGAGATGGCAAACGGCTTAGAATACAGTACACAAATGTCAACACTAGAAACTAGAATCATCTTGGGCAGGGAGGGCCTCCACAACTGAACTTAATGAACTCACATGACTACTCAATTCAAGCTCCTGTTCCTGTTAAAAGAATCCATCAAGATTTTGTTTATATTTAAGTTATTCACTTAACTACTTTCATCCTTTTTCACAGATAATGAAAGAGCATCAGAGAGCAGCTCACAACATTCACGAGAAAGATCACCATCAGAACTGCGGGAAGATTTATCTAGATGAGGTTGATTGACTGAGGGAAGGCAGGGTAGAAACAAGCATATCAAGGGTCAAGGCAGCTCATTTTACAGTAATTTTAGTATTAAGACAAAGCCAGTAAATTACCAGCATTTATTAAATATTACAGCTCCACAATAAAGCAATCCACAGAATCCCTTAAATCAGCTGTCAGGAGCGAGACGCCAGGCCCGGTGGCTCATGCCTGTAATCCCAGAACTTTGGCAGACCAAGGCGAGCAGAGGAGTTCAAGATCAGCCTGGGCAACATGGTGAAACCTCATCTCTACAAAACACACACACAAATTAGCCGAGTGTGGTGGCACACACGTGTGGTCTCAGCTACTTGGGAAGCTAAGGTGAGAGGGCTGCTTGGGCCCAGGAGGTGAAGGCTGCAGTGAGCCATAAATGCACCACTGCGCTTCAGCCCGGGCAGCAGAGTGAGACTCTGTTTCTTTTTCTTTCTTTTTTTTTTTTTTTTTTTCTAAGATGGGGTTTTGCCATGTTGCCCAGGCTTGTCTTGAACTCCTGAGCTCAGGCAATCCACCCACCTCGGCCTCCCAAAGTGCTAGGATTACAGGTGTGAGCCACCGTGCCCGGCCAAGACTCTGTTTCAAAATAAGTAAATAAATAAACCAACCACACACACACACAAAGGAAGGAAGAGGCCAGGTGCGGTGCTCACACCTATAATCCCAGCTCTTTGGGAGGCCAAGGCGGGAGGATCACTTGAGATCAGGAGTTTGAGGCTAACTTGGCCAATATGATGAAACCCTGTCTCTACTAACAATCCAAAAATTAGCCAGGTGCGCTGGTGGGCACCTGTAATCCCAGCTTCTTGGGAGGCTGAGGTAGGAGAATCGTTCGAACCTGGGAGGTAGAGGTTGCAGTGAGCCAAGATCATGACACTGCACTCCAGCTGGTTGACAAAAAAGAAAAAAAAAGGGAGAAACAGAATTTGTAGTCAGTGTAGGCCTGTCTTGGGGAGTGGGAAGAGGTTTCTGCCTGCCAGTATCTCTTCCCCCTCACCCCACACCATGGCCTTATCTTCAGCTGAACCCTCGAGACACACAAACCTATCTCTTCCAGGCGCTGGCAACCTTTTTCTGCAAAGGCGCAGACAGCACAGATTTCAGCTCTGTGGTCCACTTGGTCTTGACTCTGCTGCTGTGGCGCAGAAGCCCCCATAGGCAACCCCAAAACAAATGCGCAGGGCTTTATCCAAAAACCTTCATCTCTGGACACTGAAATGTGAATTTCATGTCCTTTTCACGGTGTCCCAAAATATTCTTTTTCTATTTTCAACTAGTTAAAAATGTAAACGGATACGGTTTCCATTTTGCAGGGTGAAAAGCTCGAATAGTGTGACTGCATGTAATGCTGCCCAACTGAACCCCTGCAAATGGTGAAGATCAGAAAATGAATGTTACGTGCATTGTACCATAATTTCTAAATATTTTTTTTAAGTAAGAAAAAAAGTGGAGAACGTTCTAGCTCCTGAGCTGTGTCCGGCCTTGAAGCTATAGTTTTGCCGCCCCTGAGGGAGCCCTACCTCCTGATTTCATTTTAAAACAGGATATGCAGTGCAGGGCAGGTTAACCAAAAGTGACAAGAAAACAGCAGTCAGACATCACTGCACAAGGCCCCATGACCCAGTGCATCCTGGCGTCCTTGGAAGGCAAAGCCTTGAGGTCGGTGGCCGGGCCTGCGGGCTGAGGGCACAGGCACTGCCTGGATTCCTGTCATGTTTCTGTTGACCTCGACTGAGGGCTTCTGAACTGTGAGGCACATCCCTCCAGCTTCTGCACACCTACTGGGCTGGAATCTTTTCCAATAAGGATACAGAAACTGGATTTGAGAAGGACCCACAGGCCTCCTGAGCAGCCCTCCATAGGCTGAGGGTCTGACCCTGGGAAGGGACTTCTGCAACCCCTGTCCACAGCAGAACACCAGCAGAAAAGTCAAGTACAAGTCTGAGCAAAAGTCTGGACAGGTGACAAAAAGCATTTACGCCACCGCCAAAGGGAAAACGGGCTGGGCTGACACAGCCGGCACCTCCCACATGCAGCCAGTAACCAGACAGAGGTGCAGAAGCCAAGTTGACTCAAAGCAGTGACTGTGAGGGAGGAAGACACGCCCAGGGACAACTGCAGTCAGTCTGCCCCACGCTGCCATGGAACCCAAGGGTTAAGTCAGAGTGTGAGTATCTCTTTAAGAAAAACATAGTGGTGGCCCTTGTCCAGAATCAGCCTGTGGCTGAAACTGTTTATGTAAAAATATTTTTTCTTATTGTGCTATTCATTTAACACCTAGGTAATATAATAACCCCTTTCTCTGCGCTTGTACACTATTACTCCCACTGCTTTTTTTGAGATGGGAGTCTTGCCCTGTTACCCAGGCTGGAGCACAGTGGCACAATCTTGGCTCACTGCGACCTCCACCTCGCGGGTTCAAGCGATTCTTCTGCCTCAGCCTCCTGAGTAGCTGGGATTATAGATGCACACCACCGCACCCAGCTAATTTTTTGTATTTTTAGTAGAGATGGGGTCTCACTATGTTGGCCAGGCTGGTCTGGAACTCCCGACCTCAGGCGATCCACCCACCTTGGCCTCCAAAAGTGCTGGGATTACCGTGAGCCACCGTGACTGGCCTCGTACCATTCTTTTAGAATTTTCATTGTGTGTCTTATTAACAATTAAAGATCATCTTGGGGTTGCTTTTCCTCTTTAATCTAAATGTAATATATGGAAACTTTAGGAAATGGTTTGACATCTGCCAAAACTAGTTTTTCCAAAGAGTAGCTCAGACCAACCCAGACTTCTTGCTTCTTGGCGGAGCAAGTGAGTAAGCTAGCTCTGGGTTAATGTTCGCGCCGGAGTGTAAGGCCTGGTGGGAGTTTGCGTGGACGCTGACCTGGGCCCAGGGATTTCACCTCCTTACTTCCTCCAAAGGACAAGGTCACTATTGTGAATCCTGCTCTTCAGAGCAGGACAGGGAGCAAACCTGCCCAAGACCACACAAGCTAGCATGTGGCTGAACTGGGACTGGAGCCCAGATCTTTGACACCAAAATTAATGTGTGCCACTCTGTCTTGCAGCTTTTCAGATGGATCACACAGGAATGGGATGAAAGAATGTGAAAATCACTGCCAATGTGAGCTGGAAATCCATTTAAACAGAATGCTCACCATTGGTTACTCCTCAAGAGGTCCCACCCTCCTTATCGAAAACAGGTTGGTACAAATGGCATCCATTCATTCCATGCCCACTGACACCCATTTTGCCCTCATTATTCAGTCACTCTAGGGGGGAAAAAAAGGAGGAGAAAATCGCTTTTAAAGTCACTTGGCTGTTTCTAGCCTATTTTTACTGTCAAATAGGACGATCTACATCACCCTTGGGAAACAAGGAATTACTCTGGCAAGGAACTTTTGTGGCTAGTCCCAGTGTGCCATCCGACACGCAGTTTGATGTAGGGAGGCAGCACTTCCATCGTCTGTCTCCCCCATCAGACCATGAGGTCTGCCATGGCATCCCCATGGCCACAGGATCCGGAGCTTCCAGCAGAACAGAAGCCCCATATGCATGCGTTGCTGCAAGTAGAAATGAAATCAACATTTTTACAACACAGCAATAAGGGCTGGGTGTAGTTCAGAGAAGCACAGTTAAAATCACCTAATTGTGTGTGTGTCTCAACAGCTAGATGTGAACTCACCTATCATTCAGGAGGGGGCTGGGCACAGTGGCTAACACCTGTAATCCCAGAACTTTGGGAGGCTGAGGCTGGCAGATTGCCTGAGCTCAGGAGTTCGGGACCAGCCTGGCCAACACAGTAAAACCCTGTCTCTACCAAAACACCAAAAAGTCAGCCAGGCATAGCAGTGTATGCCTGTAGTCCCAGCTGCCCAGGAGGCTGAAGCAGGAGAAGTGCTTGAACCCAGGAGGCAGAGGTTACAGTGAGCTGAGATCGTGCTACTACGCTCCAGCCTAGGCAACAGAGCAAGACTCTCTCCAAAAAAAAAAAAAAAAAAAAAAAAAAAGAAAAAAAAAAAAAAAAAAAAAAAAAAAAAAAAAAAAAAAAAACAATCAGGAGGGAGGGGTGTGGGTGGGTGGTGGATGTCATGCAGTAACCAGCATTGTTAACACAAAAAAGATCACGATTTGTTGTCTGACAGTAACACCTGGCCATACCCCGGGAGTCCAGACACGACACCGAGAGGTGCTCACTAGTACCACATTCACACACTTTGTACCGATACTTTCCTAAGTGCCTTCAATTCGGTTCACTTCCACAAACACTTTACGAACACTAGTGTGTGCCAGGAACACCACCGGCACCTACTTGGGTTACAAAGTTAACTAAGACCAGGATCTTGACTTGAGTGGCCCAAAGCCGGGCTGAGTACCGTGGTGGGTAAGCGAGTACTAAAAATACAGTTTCTAAGGTTCGGTAACAAATCATAGCATCGCTACAGAGGTGGCATGGACACGATGGGGTAACACCTGAGACTACAGAACGAATAGTAAGAATTTTAACTAGAGAGTAATGATTACCATTGAATAGTAATTCTATGAATATTAGTAATTCTTACTATTACTACTGAACAGTAAGAATTCTAACTATGGATAAAAATTCTTACTATTGAAATGGTAATTCTTACTAATGAATAGTATTCTTACTATTCATTCTTACTATAGAATGCATTCTTGGCAGCTTTGGCATCTGAGCGTTTCCTTTCCTTATTAAGAGAGAATTTCTGCCTTTTCACTTAAAGGAGGGACTTCATGGCTTCTCTTTGGCATTTCCATATTGCCAGCCTCACGACTTTTGTGTTTTGGGGCCATTATGAAGTCAAATAAGGGTGACGTGAACACAAGCCCTATGGTACCCCCACAGTTGGTCTGACCACTAAGGTGGTTCCTGAGTGACCGGTGGACAGGGGGCACAGGGCGTGGATCCTCTGGACAAAGAAAGTGCTCATGTCCCTGGCTGGACGGAGGGGGTGCCATGAGATTCCGTCACACTGCTCATCGGAAAGGCATGCAAGCGAAAACCTAGGAGTTGCTTAGTTCTGGAATTTTTCCCTTTTAATATTTTTGAGCCACAGTTGACTGAGGTCAACAAACTATAGGAAAAGACACGGAGGACAGGGGGCCCTGAGGGAGGGGGGACTGCTGTCCTGCCAAGAGCATCTCCACAGGCAACCCCTAAATGCTAGCGGGAAATGAGGGAGGTGTTCTTAGCGCCATTTTGCAGGTTAGCACATTAGGGCAGATGTGGATGAGCTGAGGCTCTGTGGGAGTCTGGCTATGCCTGCCTTGTGCCCTCAGCCTAGCACGCTTCTGCCCGGTGCTTGAGGCTCAATGAATAGTGACTTAGTCAATGACAATGGAAGGTGATTTGTGCAAGGCCACAAGTAACTTAGTAACTAAGTAAAAATTAGAATCAAGGATGCCCCAGTGCTTGTAACAAGTCATTTTATTTCCAAACTAGCTGGAAAAACTAATCAAATGTTGATTTTCCTCTTCCCTAAAATAAATGGGAAGAGGAAAATCAACTGAAGGATGTCACAATATAAAAGGTTACGATTCATAAACTTGAGATCAATTCTAAGAAGATAAATATCATTTAATATTGGGAGAACATACTACAGGCTGGGTGTACCACGGTGCACTCATTCCCCTGGTGTACTCAGTAAATATCTACTGGGCTAAATTTGTGCACACAGATCTACCTATTTCCTTAGAAGAGATTCCCTCAAATAACAACTGCTAATTGAAAAACTGTGTACTGAAACTGCATACTGGATCATGGATGATTTTTATTTTCTTCTTTATTATGTTCATTATTTTATGAGTTTTCAATAAGTAGCATAAACCTTTTTTCTTTATTAAGAACATTCTTACAAAGAGAGCCAAGTACAAAAGATGATACTACTCAGGAAGCTGAGGCAGGAGAATCGCTTGAACCTGGGAGGCAGCAGTTACAGTGAGCCCAGATCATGCCACTGCACTCCAGCCTGGGCAACAAGAGCAAGACTCTGTCTCAAAAGAAAACTAACGATGAATATTTTCTCACATTTCTTTCAAGTCTTTTTTTTAATAATAGAAATAAAAAACATAATTAATAAAATTATTCCCATTCCATCTTCCTATCCTGAGAACCAGTAACTATCACGTATTTTGCGTATTTTTCTAATCTATTGAAAACACACATACAGCTCACATGCATAAAAATAGAGAATTGTTTGTATGTATGATTTTAAAATATAAATTAAACCATACTTTGGTATCACTCAACATTACGTTTTTGAGATCAGTTAATGTAGATGTCTATTGCTGTAGTTTATTTCTTTAACTCGGGTAAAGTGCTGGTTTAAATAAATCATCTTCTATTTACCTAGTCTATTTATGGATTTTTAAGTTGTTTCCAATTTCTCTCCAGAAAATAATCCAGTAATAACTATCTGTCTTCTTGGTACATAGCCAGAGATTCTTTCTAAACATAAACATTGTAAATAACATGGCCAGGCATGGTGGCTCACACCTGTAATCCCAGCACTCTGGGAGGCCAAGGTGGGTGGATCACCTGAGGTCGGGAGTTCGAGACCAGCCTGACCAACATGGAGAAACCCCGTCTCTACTAAAAATACAAAATTAGCCGGGCGTGGTGGCATATGCCTGTAGTCCCAGTTACTCAGGAGGCTGAAGCAGGAGAACTGCTTGAATCTGGGAGGCAGAGGTTACGGTAAGCCAAGATCACACCATTGCACTCCAGTCAGGGCAACAAGAGTGAAACTCCATCTCAAAAAGAAAAAAAAAAAATTATACTAAATAATGGTAATAAAAATGTTTAAGATGAAACCGTATTAGGAAAGTAACACTGTAAAAGGGGCATATACTTAGTAAGATGACTTGCTAACTCCTCTTTATAAACGTTACAGTCAACATTTATACTAGGCCACTGCAATACTTACCTTCTCCAAAACAGGACCAATGCCTCCACACTCTCATCAACAGTAATTTGAATGATCCGCTAAGTTAATGTGGGGTCTGACAGAGATCAGGCCTGACAGATTACTGGCTCTATTTTCATTGCTTTAATTTTACTTCTTGAAAAAAATTTTCAACTAGAAGCCATGTGCAACTAACGTCATCAAAACCTCACTTTAACACATTAATTCAATGCTGGTGAACATGGCCATTCTGTATTCTAGTAAACATAAAATGCGTGAATGTCATTAACACATGCCTGGAATAACCACTTTCCATGAAACCTGTAATGCAAGCTTTTCCTTTTCATTTCTGTCCATTTTAACTGCCAGTCTTTGCGAGTCTCCTCCATGACCTCAGCTTTCCATGATCTTCAACAGAAAAACACTTGATCACCTCATCCAACAGAGAAAAACCATATTCACAGGCTGCCCTCCAGCCACTTAAGTGTCCCAAAAACCAGCTGAGGGTGTTGTATATGATATGTCTGGAGCCCGAAGGAAAAAGAAAAGTTGGTAAATAAAAGAATGCAGTTTTGCTGGGCATAGTAGCTCATGCCTGTAATCCCAGCACTTTGCCAGGCTAAGGCAGGCAGTTTGCTTTATGCTCAGGAGTTCAAGACCAGCCTACACAACAGGGCAAAACCCTATTTCTACAAAAAACAAAACAAAAATTAGCTAAGCATGGTAGCATGCACCTGCGTTCCCAGCTACTTGGGAGGTTGAGGCTGGAGAATCACTTGAACCTGGGAGGCGAAGGTTGCAGTGAGCCGAGATCATACCACTGTACTCCAGCCTGGGTGAGAGGGCAAGACTCCATCACACACAAAAAAAGTGTGCGTGTGGCCAGAGGGAGTGCACTACCAACCTACGGAAAGTAAAACTAGCATAAGAAGGGCAGTTAAAGGAACTGGGTGTCCCCTGCACATCTCGTGCTGAAATGTGACCCCAGAGTTGGAGGCGGAGCCTGGTGAGAGTTGTCTGGGTCGTGGGAGTGGATCCCTCATGAATGGCTTAACGTCCTCCCCACAGTAATGAGTTAGTTCGTGGGTTCTCGCTCTATTAGTTCAGGAGAGTGTTGGCTGTTTTTGTTTGTTTTTGACACAAAGTTTCACCTCTTGTTGCCCAGGCTGGATTACAATGGCACTATCTCAGCTCACCTCTGCCTCCCAGGTTCAAGTGATTCTCCTGCCTCAGCCTCCCAAGTTGCTGGAATGACAGGCAAGCGCCACCACACCTGGCTAATTTTGTATTTTAGTAGAGACAGGATTTCTCCATGTTGGTCAGGCTGGTCTGGAACTCCTGACCTCAGGTGATCTGCCCGCCTCAGCCTCCCACAGTGCTGGGATTACAGGTGTTCACCAACACGCCTGGCTGAATGTTGGTTGTTCAAAAGAGTCTGGCAGTTCCCCTGCCTGCCTGCTCATGCTCTCTCTCTCTCGCTCTCTCTCGTTCTCTCTCCATGAGACACACTGGCTCCCTCTTCTTCCACCATGAGCAAAAACTTCCTGAAGCCTCACCAGAAGCTAAGAAGATGCTGGTGCCATGCTTGTACAGCCTACAGAACCATTAGCCAATGAAACCCCTCTTCTTCACGAATGGCCCAGTCTCAGGTATTCCTTTACGGCAATGCAGAACTCACTAACAGGAATCATCTGTACAGAGAAATTCAAATCATGCCTTGCTTCTTTCTCTTGCTTTTCCTCCACGCCTGCACAGCATGTTACATGTCTCAGAAAGCTATCATCTGTTATAAATTCCCATATTTTTACAAACATCAGTCAGCGTTCTTCCTAAACACCATAAATTCCTTCCCACACATAATTTGTCCACCCCTCCCATTTATTCAAAGCCCAAAGCAAACCTCCTAGGCAAAAAAAAAAAGGACACAGACATGCAGAGTTGTGGGAGCTGACCGACATCTATGGAGAGGAATGTCGTCTGGTCCGCGAAGAGAGGAGGGGAGTGTGATGCCACGGGCCAGACGGCTGCATCGATGGCAGGGCAAGGTGAACGGACACCTGGGTCTCCTTCTGGAAGGCAGCACCCTTTCCCCCAAGGATGGGCCAGGTCCTGACAAATCCCCAGTGCTGCAATCACCCACAGCTCAGGGCCAGGGGTCGCCCACACACAGGCTCAGCCAGCACTTCTCCGTGGGATCCTGGCCCAGGTATCTCCTCTCTCTCCGCCTCAGGCCTCACCTAGAAAAGCAAAGCATGGGACCACAGCAGTGATTCCTCCCAGTGTCTGCCTGAGCAGTGCTCCCCATCAGCGGCTGTCACCACACAGCAACGCACTGTGCATCCCCACAGGATGCGCGCACCAGAGTCTCCCTTCCTCCTCAGAGTTCCGCCACACCTATCCATCCTGGAGTCCTCATACACACCCCCAAACAGGGCAGGATCAAATGTGAACACAAGGCCAGGATCCTGCAAGTCTCCCGAGACCCCTTCCTCCTCCCTCAGTGTCTGACTGATTGACACGGAAGGCCCCGACTCTCTCCAGCCCCCGGGGATCTGGACTCGTGTCCTGGCCTTTGCATCGTGTCTGTGGCCTGACTGAACACTGTTCTTCGGGCTCTGGAAAACCTGGCAAGCAGCAGATGAGAAGTTAATTTCAAACAGTGGTCAGCTTCTTGGCAGCCCAGGGTGACTAAACGCAGCTTACATATTAGAACTCACAGCCTTAAAACATGAAAAAGCCACTCTAGCTAAAGCGCCGGGGAATTCTAAAAACAGGGGCCCAAAAAGCAGGTACAGCAAAGGGTGTCTGGCAGCTTTAACAAAGCAAGCACTCTCGGGCCAGCTGGGTTTGGCCCCCACTGTGTTACTTTCTCGGGCCCAGAGTTGAGCTGGATTGAGTTGCAGACCTCTGTGTGTCACTGACTGGGTCTTTCAGCTGCTGCAGAGGCAGCCAGGGAGGAATGGATATCTGCAAAGGCTAAACTCAATAAGGATGAAGGTGACCACTCTGAAATGGAATGAACTGAACAAGAACAAAGGAAATTTTCAATGAAGCAGTGTTTCACCTGTCAGTAGTCAACACAGGGGTGTTGGAACCCGTGACTAGAAACACCTTGAAATATAAGAAGGGTTGTACAGTCAGATGAGCAATGGGTTACTAAATGCACAAAAACTCAAAGAGATAATACCTTCTCCACGCTGTTCAGCACCCCTACTCACCCAAAGGGAGAAGAAACAAAAGAAACAAGGAGACAAGCCCTATAATTTATTCAGTTAATCAGCTGGCATGAGAAGCACAAAAATCTCAGCAGGGGCAGAAGAGACCCATGATTTTGTTAAAACTGAAAAGCGTCCCCTCCCTGCAGCAGGCAGTAAGGCACCTACCTAGAACTGTAAGTGGACAGTGAAGTAAAATTTTCATTAGGAAACTTGATGAGGGGTGTGTGTGTGTGTGTGTGTGTGTGTGTGTGTGTATGCTTTTTTAAACTTATATTTACCCAATGTAAGGCTTGGTTATTCTAGAATTTTCCCTGAAATGGGCCACCAACCTAGCAGATGCAATTTTTACACGTTTAATATAGTCCTGAGCCCCAGTGAGTTAAGGAAGGAAAGAACCTTTGAAGAATCAATTATTCCAATTCCCTTGTTTTATCAACATGGAAACTGAGGCTCAGAGGGTAATTGCCCCGAGGTCTTCTCAACACACACACACACACACACACACACACACACACACACAAACTTTTCAGGTATCTAAATTTCCCATTTCTCAAGCACCGTGAATATTCCACAGGCTACCTTGCCTTCATCCGACCTGAATGTCTGATGCTAAAGTTTACGCCAAGCTCCACCTGACTTACACCAAGAACCTCCGTCCCCTTCTCTTTCTCTCAAGCATACAAGCTCTAGGCAGCCATTTGGGGGAAAAAAAATCAAATGTTATTAGGACTATTTAGGGAAAAAGACAACTTGGAATACACATTTGAAAACTGAACACTGCCATTTTTATAATCAAACACTGTGAACCTCGATCAACACGGTGGTCCAGGCTGCCAGCTCACCGGCCAGGAAACCCGGCGGGGCGGGGGCCACAACACTGGCCCCCTGCTCACAGCGAGGCCTTTGGTGCCAAGCCTGAGGGAGACCCAACACAGGGACACGTGAGCAGTAAGACAGGCTGCACTTAAGCCCCTGGTGACATGCTAGGAGCCACCTAAGGACACTTCTAAGGCTCATGAAAAACTAGTAAATGCAAGTTGCTCACACACACACACACACACACACACACACACGTGTATAGGTATATATAATTGATGTGTGGCTACAGTGTGTATATATATACATATATATACTCTATAGATATATATACTATATAGTGTACATATATGTGTATATATATATACACACATACTATATATGTGTATAGAGTATATATATACACACACACTATATATATATACACACACACTCTATACACATACTCTCTTCTATCTTTTGACACAGGGTCTCACTCTGCTGCCCAGGGATGATGGTGGCACACAGTGTCACAACCATGGCTCACTGCAGCCTTGACCTCCCAGGCTCGAGCAATCCTCCCACCTCAGCCTCTGCAGTAGCTGTGTCTACAGGCACATGCCACCACACTTGAGTATTTTTTTTATTGTTTGTAGAGACAGACAGGGTCTCACTATGTTGCCCAGGCTGGTCTTGAACACCTGGGCTCAAGTGATCCTCCTGTCTCAGCCTCCCAAAGTGCTGGGATTACAGGCATAAGCTATCCGGCCCAGCCCTGCTGATACTTTTAGGTAAACCTGAAATCAAGGCATTTTAAATTCTCAAATTAACAAATAAAATCACATAAATACATATGAAGAATCCTACCAGATGCCAGCATTCCCGGGTTGCTCAATCTAGAATTTGTCATCTCATTAAGAGGGTTAAGAAATTAGATGTCAGACAGAGGATGAAAGAGCCTCAGAAAATATTGAACAATTGACCTTGGCTTCCTTTTCTTTCTGGTTTTTTTTCCCCCTAATAGAGATGTTGTCTCGCTATGTTGCCCAGGTTGGTCTTGAACTCCTGGCCACAAGAGATGTTACAAATTCGGCCTCCCAAAGTGCTGTGATCACAAGCATGAGCTACAGCACCCAGCTGATTTTTCCCATCCTCTTTGCCACTACTCAGATCTTTAACCTCAATCTATATTCCTGGAGACTTTACCCTTTCAAATTAAACAATACATGTTTAAAGGTCACAAATTAGCAAACAGAATGCTCATGTGGTCTGATGTATTACCAAGGCATTTTGATACAACCCTATAACATCAGGCAGTGATTGCATAAACTGAAAATATCCCTCAGAGTTAAAAGTACAGGCCAGGAGCAGTGGCTCATGCCTGTAATCCCAACACTTTGGGAGGCTGAGGCAGGTGGATCACCTCAGGTCAGTAGTTTGAGACCAGCCTGGCCAACGTTGTGAAATCTCATCTCTACAAAAAATACAAAAGTTAGCTGGGCATGGCCATTACCAGCATCCACTCCAGAACATTTTTATCTGGCAAAACTAACTGTGTACCCATTAAAAACCTCCCATTTTCCTCTCTCCCCTGCCTCTCATAATCACTGTCCTTCTCCCCATCACACATATATTTCACAGAGCTTAGTTCCATTAATTCAGAACTGGTAACAACTTTTTAAAAACCTCGAATTTCAAATACCGATTCATCACCAAAATTATAGTACAATATACCTATCCAGTTTCATTTTTAACAAATGTTTATCGACATTTTAATGGCTCTATAGAATGATGAACTGTGACTTAGGGGGACCTACGGTTTTCTCTGATCATTAATCACACCTGCACGAACATCTCTGGATGGGCATTTGATTTCTTCCGGCTCTGTAGGAGCACCTCCTAGAAGTGAACCTGCTTTAACAAAGCCGTGCACATTCTTTAGATTTTTGACCAGCTGCCAAACTGCCCACCAGAAGGGTTGTTGTTTTAACTTTTACTGGTGTTTCTAACGTTCAGACAGGCTGTTCTGGATCTGGGGGCTGGGGCTGGAGGCTAGGTGCGCAAACAATGGCCTTACAGTTCCAGCTACGTTTCTACTACGATTCCTTTTCTAGCAGTCATAAGAGACCTTCCCACATGAGCTCTGCCTGACATACAGTATAAGAAATTCACAAAGGTCACGCACAGTCATGAGCTAGGAATCAGATTTCCAAAAGGGTCTTTGTTTTATTAAGAAAGTTAAAGCTATGATCTTGGCTAACTTTTAAATCTGCTAGGTAGGGGAACTATACAAGAGACAAACACAATACATTTTCCATCTTATTCATATTACTAACATTTTCCAAAACCAACCCATGAAAGTAAATACAATTAAAAAGAGCATCGTTTCATAGCATTTTGAGGTATCAGCAAAACAGTGTCTTTTACGACACAGCAACCACTTCTACATTTACAAGAAAATCACCAGATTAACAACACTGTCTACAATTTCTGTGTCTTGGTTATTCATTAAGCTTATCTGAAGGTGGCCAAAGGGGCCCTAAAAAGAGAACTCCCTCCCCACTCTTGTTTTACCCAAAATCTCGTTTCTCAAATAATGCTACATTCTCTGGTTATAGAAGTTCATTGTTTCATAAATTGCTCCTACAAGTAAAAAATTCTTCCTTTGTTTTCCAATGTAAAAGAATCATTAAAAAAAAAAAAAAAGGAAGATGCCATAAAAGGAACTTTATAGTAAATGTGTCGTCTTCTCTGCCCCAGCTACAGCCAAGCCAGTGGCTCTTCTCCATGAAGTGGTCCCTGAATATCCCACGGTTCCTTTTCCCATTCCCCCACCGCCATCGGTTACACTAACATATGTTTTCATTTATAGCATCATGGACATTCTCTAGACAGTCAGTCTGTTGAAAAGAAATTAATCCCAGCAGTGAGCTCAGATCCTGAATTCTCAGCAATTTCTTGAGAATTCATGGCAAGGCTATTTCTGCTGAGGCTGAATCTGAATGTGTAAACAGCTGGCTGGGCTTACGCCACCATGAATTTGGCTTAAATCACATTCTGCACTTACAGCAATGCAGGCAGAGGCCATACACTTCTCATCAGTAGACGCTCCACAAATACAACAGACACAGTTCTTACAATAGCGTCGTGCTCATGATCACTGAGATAGAACATCCACTTTTTATTGAGCACCTACTAGATGCCCAGAAGTGTCTGATCATTTCACACGTGTTATCTAGTCATTTTGCATGCACCATTATTAACACACAAGGAGAGATACTATTCTCATCCACACTTTACAGATGATGTAACTGACACTCACTGAAGAAATCTGTTCAGAACCCCATAGTTTAAAAGAGTGGAGCTAAGAGTCAGTCATCTCTGTCCAACTTCAACCACAAAATGCAAAAATGGCATAAACACCAATAATGGCACGTATTAGTACACCATTATGAGATGGGTATTTGGGAACAAGTGAGGGGGATACTTACTGCTTTTCAGGGACACCCACACACTACCAACTGCCCACTCAGATCATCACTTTGCCCAGAAACTCAGAGGTCCCCATAATGACAGGCAAATGAGTTGGGGTGGTCTCGGAACTCTGAAATGATCACACGAATCAGAAGTACAGTGTGGTGTTTTCAAAGATGTATGTAACTAATGTGATGAGCTGCATTTGTGTTATGAAGAGCCAAAACTGCCCATCAATTTGTTCCAGATCCACATGGAAAGCATGCGGGCATACCGTCACACACACACAAACAAGACAGAGGGTTCTGACCTCAAACCCCGAAATTCTGCCTCCACCCAGGGCTCTCTGCATGACAGCAAACCTAAAACTAACCACATGGCTCAGTTTCCATGAAATACTTGCTGTGAACTGATGCAGCAACTGCAAAGTAGAAAGGCCATGAGCAGAGCACATCTGGGCTAGAAACCGAGCTCAACAATGAGCAGCACGACCTTGGATGAACACAGCAAAGCCCGCAGCAGTCTACGCTTCCTACTTTGTAAGCAACATGTTGTTATAAATACATCATCTTGCTTAATGCCCACAACCACCTTCTGAGGTGGAGACCATCATCCTCATTTCACGAATGGTGACGCCCAGGCCCTAGTTTGAAAGTGGCAGAGGCGGGCAGGATCCAAATCCTATTTTCATCTCACATCAAAGTCTTTGATTTGAGTCTCGGTGTGTTTCACTGATGAGCCGGATTGGAATATTTGACCCAGGCAGTTGCTAATGGGCATTTCCTAAGAAAGCATCAGGAAAATCCTCTGCAGCAGCACTCAGTAAATGGCAGCTATTGAAATTTTATTAGCAATCACCAGCATCATCTGCAGCCCCACCAGTGGGTTAAAAGAAAGAAAAGGCTACACTCAGGACTACTTGCCAGCAAATATTTAACAGCATTCCTTAATGTTTCAGATTATTTTCACCTCCTTCAACACCCTTTTTAAAGATTAGAAACTTAACATTTTTCCTTACTGGACAAACTTGGCTTGAACAATGCTTTTGTTGCAGATGAAATCAACACACAGCTATGAAGGCACCACACTCCCTACTTTGAGTACGGGTGCCACCAGGGTTCTCTCCAACCTTTGGAATTCCCTGCACTCGTAGCTAAGCAGCTACTTTTGTTTTGATAAAAGCTACTTTAAAATCTCGGGGGGTTATGCTTGCCAAAATCAAGTTGAAAAATGTTGGTGTCAAGCGATTTGGAAGTATTTTTCTAAAAATAACACCCTGAGAATCGGAGGCAGATACATTTTCCTCTGAAGTACACATGATCACCGGCACTCACTGGGTCGCTGACTTGAAGGTTAGAGCAGGATAATAGATAACTTTCCTTACAGAACAACACTGGACACTTTCTTTGACATTGACTTACATTCAACTTCAGGTTCTGGGAAGGCACAGGCCACTAAGTGGGTGGGTTTTAAAGACAAAGGTCTTCACTAAGTATTTAAAGAACATAATACAGGGATGATTTGGCATTTTTGGAGGGCACATTCTACAGAGGCCTGCGAATGAGGAAGTCTCAGCATCCAATAGCACCCATGAGGGTCGGGCCGGACCATGTGCCACCAGGGCACTCCTGTCCATTTGGTGGGCCATCGTTGGCTTGTCTTTGAGGTACAGGTCAAAGCAATGTGTAAAAGTCATCTTCACTGTGTGTTGGGTGGGTTTTACTTTTAATAAATTAAAATATGCAGGTAATGAACCCTCTATTGAACCTACTCATGAGCATATGGATGTGAACCTGATAAGAGCCACACTGACGTCTTAAGTTTCTGAGTAATATCGCATGCACTGATCTTCTATTATTCTGATGAGTCTCACACTGAATAGTCACGAAGTGTGAACGGTCAAAAAGCAAATGGGCATTATGAAAAATTTACCTAATGAAGTCACTATAACTCTGATCTCCTAATATGCTAATACATATTATTAACATTGTCGTCAAATACATATACAGGTGGGAACGGTAGCTCGCACCTGTAATCCCCACACTTTAGGAGGCTGATGGGGGGCAGGTCACTTGAGGTCAGGAGTTTGAGACCAGGTTGGCCAACATGGTAAAACCCTGTCTCTACTAAAAATACAAAAATTAGCTGG